>NC_141758.1:22890533-23055533 GCF_982258835.1 Parasteatoda tepidariorum | reverse complement strand
CAATGTTAATTCAAAGTATAACTAAATAGTTTTATTTTGAACAAAGTAATGGTGAATTACATAAATCAAAAAATTATAACTCCGCCTACAAATAAACTGCTAAAGAAATACTTTGATTACCAGTTTTATCTTCTTACCCTGATTGATACGGTTTTTTGCTGTCACGTATTTGTGACAGTCGGCGCGAAAGGGTTAAATTAAGAAATATTTTGTTGATAATGGTTAGTAATGTTTATTTCCAATGTATACCATAAGTAACAATAGTAATACAATACAACTTTAAATCTATGGTACACAAAATTGATTATATTCCATAGAATTGAAATTATAAAAAAATCATGATTAAAATCAAAAAAATCCGATTAAAATCAAAAAAATCCGATTTTTTTGATTTTTTAAAAAAAATCATGATTTTTATACACCCTGGTTACAACAAACAGTATTAAATAAAAATCAGTGACTTTTAGCAAAAATCACTGATTTCAATTGTTTGTGGCCACCCAATTATTTTTATTTTGATATAACATTGTTTAGTTGTTTTATATTTTGCTTTAATTTATAGATACGTAAGCTTTTTCTCAGAAATATAATCTTCAATTGTCTGCTTTCAAAATTTCTTAATGTTTCTCTTGAATCATACAGTTCAATAGATTCTTTTTCGTTGTTAGGACTACTCTTACGTAATTTAATTTCAAAATATCTTGTAAAGGGCCCGGAAAATTCGGTGGGCCTTGGGCCTGAATTTGTCTTGATCGGTCCCTGCCCAAAGCACCCATGGTATCAGAGTTCTCGACCTGGAGGCTCCCTGGCCCAAGGTTTTAATAGACAGGAACAAACTATTTTTGCCCGCTTTTGAAGCGGTCACCTTAAATCAATGTAATTTTCGGAAGGATCTAAGAACTTTGAAATTTGTACCAACTGTTCTTCAGAGCAGGCTTCGTCTCACCACATCCTCGCGTGCCTGGGGCTCACCAAGCAGGATTTAGCCGATAAGCCATTGACGGTGTTGGATTTTTTGAGGGTGTATAACGGGGCGTGCAACAACAACAACATAAATGTTCTACTACATTTTTATTAAATCAGTTTTCTCTCAAAGTCTTGTGTCACTATAAATACTTGGACTAGTCCGTAGTACTTATTACTAAACCCTATCTAGAAAATTAGTGGAAGGCTTGAGCCCATTTCAGTGGTTTGCAGAGGTGTGTGGATGATGCTTTCGACAAAAATCTTGATAAGCCCCAAAATTCTCGATTCGCTGGAAGCAGCAATAAATAAACAAATAAAAAAACTTTATTTAATTAAAAAAAAAACATCGTAAAGACATGTTTATTTAAAAAAAATATAAATTCATTTTTTTTTTTTACATAAATGTAAGCCGAAATTATTCTTTAGTAAAAAATTAATAATTTCCCACAAATATTCCTAATTTTATTTAAAAAAAAATTTAATGAAGAAAAAATTTTAATTTTGTGCATGACCTTTCTTTTCAGTGTAATTATAATAGTAAATTTTAATGTTAGATAATTTGAATGTACATAAAGTAATAGATAATGTACATAAATACTTGTAATGCCTTAAAATTACATTATTAAATTTATTTGAAAATCATATATTTAACTTCATAAAATAATTTCTAAGAGACAAATATTTATATTGCTAATACATTTAATTACAAAATAAAACTAAGCTATTTTTGTCTTCCAAACTAATCAACAATATCTATTATTTCGCGAAGTTGCAGCCAAGTATGCGAGCATGTCCCTATTCTATAACTGGACTCTTCCATTTCACGCAAGCGCAGTTGTTATTTAACTCCATAGATTGAATTCACTTGGACGTACGTTCGGAGAGCTTGGTAAACAATTCTCCGTAAAAAATTTCTTTCAGCACAGAATTTAGTTGCCTTTATTATTTATCAGTCATTTTATTGAGCTTTATTTGGATTTATTTTTCGCTGTCTAGTTTATTATTACAGAAGTATTCGAAAATAAAAAAATCACGTGATTATGAAATTAAGTTTGAAAAGTTAGATATAATTTTGAAAGAGTGATAGATGCATGCTCCTATAAATAGAAAAAAATTCTTTTTGCGACTTTCATAAAAATATATTTTTAATAAGAATATCGTATATAAAATTAGAGTATCACATTGACACTTCTAAATGACATAATAAAGAATAATTTAGAAAAAATTTTAATAAAGAAAATGATCGCTGGTAAGTTTGAATTTAGTTTTTTTTGTGAAAGAATTTTGTACACATTTTATTTTATGAATAGAATTTGATTATCGATTTAAATTATATTTCTTGCTTTCGAAAAAGAAATCAATACTCATTTTGTTATACATCTAGATTTTTATATTATACTATAAAGGTTTCAAATTAAAAATCAATATACATTTTTTTCTAACCATAGAACTTAAATACTGAATTATTATGTATATTTCACTTTCAAGTAAAAACTTACTAGGCATTTTCTTGTACACGTAGAGCTTAAATACTTATTAAAATTGAATACATCATTTTTCCGTTTGGAGAAAGATTTTAATATATGTCTCACTACATCTATATAACTTGATCACTGTTTCAAATTACATATCTTTGGCAAGTAGTTTTTTTAACTCTCAATTTTAATTGAAAGTAATAATACGTAAAAAAAAAATAAATTAAAAGTTCGTTTTCGGTGTAAAATTTTATTTTATAAAGTCACATTTTCCGATTTTTTTTAAGAGCCACTGGTTTAAAATATATATTTACTACTTTAACGAGTAGTATTTTAACTTTCGCCACGATTTTGTGAATAATTATTTAATTTAAATATTCATTCACACATTTCATTCGTTATGCTTTTGATTCTTCAATAGTATTATGAAAACAAACAATTCATTGTTTATAATTACTGAAAAAGGCTATCAAGCACTGCTAAATATTTCTTCATTATTTGTTTGACTTGTTGGTCTATTTTAGTTATAAATGATATTGCATTGATAACAAGAATTTAGTGAATAAAGAAATTGCAAACGATAATAAGAATTTAGTGAATAAAAAAATTGCAAACGATAATAAGAATTCAATGATTAATGAAATTGCAAACGAATATAAGAACAAAACTGTAATAAAAATTTAATGATTGAAGAAATTGCAACGATAACAAAAATTCAATGATTGAAGAAACTAAAAACAATAACAAGAATTTAATGTTTAAGGAAATTGTAAGCAAATATAAGAACGAAACGATAGTAAGAATTTAATGATTGAAGAAATTGCAAACGATAACAAAAATTTAATGATTGAAAGAACTAAAAACAATAACAAGAATTAAATAATTGAAGAAATTGCAAACGAATATAAGAATGAAACGATAATAAAAATTTATTGATTAAAAAAAATTGCAAACGATAACAACAATTCTATGGTTAAAGATATTTACATACGATAGCAAGAATTTAATGATAATTCTTTCTTCGTTTTTTTTTTAAATATCCAGAAAACATTTGTTTTTATTATTTGCACCTCAGTTCCTCTGTTTCAGAAAAAGATAATATTCATTCAAGAGTAATCAGATTATGAAATAAGATTGTGTCAGAAAAATCACTTGCGGTATCAGCATTACGCAAAACCACCCATATTTAGAACAAAACAAAAACTTATTTTTCCGCGCTGCTGTGCAATTATTACCATTTTCCTTTCCTTGACGTCAGATTACAGAGGCGATTTTTAATGTGTCAAATCTATTTGGAGGGAATTTAAGGAAGTCAGCTGAGCGTGATGATTGAGTATCTAACGTCGTGTTGTAAACATTCGACTGTATTCGCCGATTTGTAAGTTTAATTTTGCTAAGCGATAGAAAATAAACGCAAATGCTGCCGTTTACGCATACAAACGCTGCGCTCATAGCAGAAGACATTTCTCAAAGGGAATATTATGAAAGCAGTTTTTGAAACAAAATAGAGCTATGCTGAGCAGAATAAAGCAAATTTTCAAGCAACGGCCTTTGCTGATGAGTATGACATCATTTGGCTCAATGTATGTTACTGCCGAATTATCACAACAAATTGTGCTTTTACAAGTGGATCCCAATAAAACTGCTATTGACTGGAAAAGTGTTATGAGGTACGCAACTTTTGGAACTGCTGTTTTAGGACCTTGGCTATTTTGTTGGTTCAGACTTCTAGATTATTTACTTCCAGCTGCTGGTTTGTGGGCACTGAGGAAAGTAGCTATTGATCAACTCGTTGGATCTCCTATAGCTCAGTCCATGTTTTTTACTGGTAAGGCATTTTCTTTATAAGGTGTAAATTTTTATTTAATATTTTCTAATTTTTAAAGAAAAAAAAATAATTTAACTTTATTTAGTTTGGTTTTTTACACGTTGAATGCCACGCTACTTTCCCGTCTAGCCAAACGGTAAATAACTGCTAACTAAATTCGCAAATAGTAGACAGATTTTGCTAATGATTGTAAAAGGTTTAGTATGAATTTTCTAAAAAAAATGTTGAATCATATAAGCCTACGAATTTTTTAGAAATAGTGGTGGATAAAAATCTACTAAACTGAATATTTTAAACCCAGAATCACAATTAATAAACTACCACATGAAAATATTTATTCGCTGTCCGGAGCAAGTTGGCATCTCTGTGTACATAAATAAAACTATTTTTGTGTGTTCTGTATTGCATTCATTTCTTCAAACCATTTTAGTAACGATAATAATACAAAAAAATCGAACTATGGGTTACTCGAATTATGGGTTCTAATAATTATGGCTTCGCTGGTCACCGGTGACCTCCATGGCATTCAACGTGCTAACATTGCACAAGAGCGACACTAATGGGCTGCTGGTGACGATTGTATCACCTGATCGGTGGTAGTTATCACCTGATCTCCCCACCACGATCCCCAACCGCTTAACCTTGCGTAGGTTTTTTCGGCTCTGAAACCGCTAGGATGTTACATTAGAATGAAATCCGAACTGCAAAGACACGATAAGAAAAATTGAAACTGATAGCCAGCCTTTCGCACGGCGAATCGAATACCGATCCGCCCCGTCAGGTTAGACCAAGGCTCTATACCCAGTGCACCAATTGGGGGGCTTTAATTTATATAATAAACAATTAATTATTCATTAGTTTACTTATTTAATATTTAACAAATTTGATCCCAGACACATAAGGGGTTCAACCTTATGTAAATAAGCTTAATTCCATGCTTTTGCTATTTTTTTTTTTAAATTCATTTATTTACTCATTATAAATTTACAAACCTGTGTTAGTCTCCTGACTGCTATTTCTGAGAGCTATTTTTTATTTTAGAAAATTTGCTTTATTATTACTTTCCATTACTATAACTACCGTTTTTTTTAAAAAAAATTCTTTTTACACGGCTCGGTTATTTAGATTTTTTTCTCACGTTAAGTAGTTTATTTCACACATAGCTATTTTTAAGATGGTTTACTTTGAAATTCGAAAGCTAATTAATGGCAGTCACTATAATAACCGTTATCATGAGTGAATTTTAATGATAGCGAGTGAATAAAGGAAGGTAAGAATAATGGAAGAAGGGATGTGAACCAGTAGATGAGCTAATATATCTCAGCGATAACTGATCGATTCGTATATACTAACAGCTTGGAACAGCTACAATTGATCACGGATTAGAGTCTCTTTGCCAGTGGGCTAACCGTGGGAGGTTTTCACGTTTTTCCTTAGTCCGTAACGAACATGCGGATAGTCTCACTCCAAAAGTTCTCACCAAAAGCGAGCTTTTTTCCATTGCTTGTTGAAGGGAGATTCCTTGTCTTCTGGGTTGCAGGCCTCCCACGGGTATTAAAAATTTTATAAAGCGGTAACATTAAGATCGCGATCATTTAATACAGTTGCAAGATGCTATTTTTAAAATAAAATATACTGCTCCACCACGGTGGCTTCGCCACAGGTGCCCACTGGGTAACGAGAAAAGAGTAGCAGTTCTGGCATTCCTGTGGCCAATGGGACAATCCCCAAGTGTCCGCCATTAATATATATATATATATATATATATATATATATATATATATATATATATATATATATATATATATATATATATATATATATATATATATATATATATATATATATATATATATATATATAATGTGTGTGTGCATTAAAACTTTGCACTACTAGATCTCTAATTGTTAAAGTGGTAAAAATAAACTCCTATTAGTTTTCATTTATTATTATTATATAAGACTGGTGGGAACCCTGAGGTTTAGTTCTAAATATCAAGGCTATGGAGTTAAATACAGGTAGTCGCTAATTGTTGAGTCATTATGACACAACAGAAAAAACTATTTTGTATGTCATTGTGAGGCTATGGAGTTAAATACAAAATCAGATATTAATAAGCATTTTTATACCGGTTGTTTTTCTTTAATACAAATACTAGTAACTTTTTTTTCTTTTTGTTGTGTCATTGTGACGCAACAGGAAAAAAAAACTGTTGTTGTGTCATTGTGCAAATAGAATAGGTAAACATATTTCCCTTGTGTTTACAGTTACCTCTTTGAGTTACAGGCAAGAGTTTGTAAACGAAATAAGTTCAAATCATTGATTTGCGAACATGGAGAATAATTCATTTGTAACGAAATAATAATGATTCAGGTTCTTTCATGGCAACTTCTAAGTTTTTCAAATCGGTTATTTTTACCCCCAATTGTTTGGTCGTGAAATGTTAATTAAACTGACATAAGTAACAACTTCGTTAACATTTATTTTACATATAAGTTGAATTTATTTAATGTAGTGGTAGATAAACTTATTCAAAATCGCATTTTTTTGAAACAAGAATTAAGTATGAATGATTAAGTTTTGCTACCACATTAAACATGAAAATAAAAACTTTCGGAAGAGTTGAAATTGTTTAGCATTTACCTTTATTTTTTATTGCGCATAAGTTGCTAGTACATAGAACTCATAAAATAGATTAAAAATATAGAGAAAACTAAGAAAAAGGTATACAGATTTTTAAAAACGAAGAAAAAAAGTATTAACAATGTTTTTTAAAAAAATTAACAAGTTTAAATTTTTTTTAGAATTTCAAAAAAACAAACAAATCAAGCGCGCTTCTGTACTTCAGTGAGACCGCGCCATTAGTTAATTCCCTTCTTCCTCTATTTATGTTTCTATTTTCTCATTTTGTAATCTGGCAAAGTTGTAACAAAAACATTTTAAATCATTTTTTAAAAAATGCCTGTAAGTGTTAAGTACCTCTGAATTTGTTATTTATATATTACATTTTGAGTTTTACACTGTATTTTCTTGAGTTTTTATTTTCTATTTTTACTAGTTTTATTCTTTTTTATTATTATTTATTTTTATTTTACATTTTTGCTTTAAAAATTCCAATTTTGCTTCAATTTTTTTGTTGCTTTTCACACTATTGTAATAAAAAGTTTTGCTTTGGCTATGTTAATACAATAGTAGAAAGCACTATTTTTTCGGATACAATCGTGTGAACTAATGCCGAGATTACTTCATTTGCTTAATTTATTTTCCAAATTTTTTTCCTGCATTTAGATTTTTTTTAAATTTGTGAATATTTAAAAAAAAATGTTTTTTCTCTTTTAAAAAATCTTTATATATTTTTGCTTGTCTTATCTATATTTCGATAAGTATTTCATTTATTTTATAAAATTAGTTCTCTCTAAGTACTTTATTTATGTTACAAAATTAATTCTCGCTAAGTATTTCATTAGCTTTAAAAAATTAGTCCTCGATAAATATTTCATTCATTTTATAAAATTAGTTCTTGATATTATTTCATTCATTTTATAAAATTAGTTCTTGATAAGTATTTCATTCATTTTATAAAATTAGTTCTCGATAAGTATTTCATTCATTTTACAAAATTAGTTTTCGATAAGTATTTCATTCATTTTATAAAATTAGTTCTCGATAAGTATTTCATTCATTTTATAAAATTAGTTCTCGATAAATATTTCATTCATTTTATAAAATTAGTTCTCGATAAGTATTTCATTCATTTTACAAAATTAGTTCTCGATAAGTATTTCATTCATTTTATAAAATTAGTTCTCGATAAGTATTTCATTCATTTTACAAAATTAGTTTTTTAAAGTATTTCATTCATTTTATAAACTTAGTTCTCGATAAGTATTTCATACATTTTATAAAATTAGTTCTCGTTAAGTATTTTATTCATGTTTTAAAATTAGTTCTCCATAAGTATTTCATTCATTTTTTAAAATTACTTCTCGATAAGTATTTTATTCATTTTATAAAATTAGTTCTCGTTAAGTATTTAATTCATGTTAGAAAATTTGTTTTCCATAAGTAATTCATTCATTTTATAAAATTAATTCTCAATAAGTATATCATTCGCGTTAAAAAAGAACTTCTCGATAAGTATTTTTTTAATTTTATAAAATTAGTTCTTGCTAAGTATTTCATTCATGTTAAAAAATTAGTTCTCGATAAGTATTTCATTTATGTCATAAAATTAGTTTTTAATAACTATTACCTTCATTTTATAAAAATGATTTTTGATAAGTATGAAGTGTAGGCCTCCTCGAATTTATTAATTCCTTGTAAGAAATGTTAAAATCCTCAATGGCGTTGTGATTTCTTGAATTCGAATATAAATTAAAACGAAGACATTTGTTAATCTTTAAATTATGTCATTTGATTAACGACTATCGATTAATTAATTTATTGCCTAGAGTTCCGATAAAATAATGCAGAAAACTGAACTTAGAAGAACGAATGTTTAACCTGCAATAATATTTTTTTTTTTGCTAGTTACTACTTTAATGGCAATGATAAAATTTTTAAGTTATCTTATTATATAAGCTGAAGAAAATGTATTAACTAGGTTTTTTTTCCCTACTATACATGTAAAAAGTGGTAGAAACTTAATTAATTTTTATTTAATTATTCAATCGTAAATAAGACTTGCATTTCAAATTATTCATATTTGAAGCAGAAACATTCTTTGCATTCATTCAATTTCAATAGTAAGCTGAAAATATATGTTAGAAAAGTTTGCTAATTTTAATTTCTTTTTAATAAAATTTTGTATTGTATTAGTCAGCACTTTTTGCATTTTTAGTTGCCCGTGGAAAAAGTCAGAGTTCCTACTGCTAAATATCAGAGCTCAAAAAAAAGAAAAGAAAAAAAAAAGATAATAATAAATAAATAATTAAAAAAATAAATAAATAAAAAAATGAAATAATAAATAAAAATGAAATGAACGTTTATTAGGGGGACAGTGACAGGCCACGAAAATATAAAATGAAAATTTGGTTTTAGAGTAGTTTTTCATTTTTGATTTAACTTCATTTTCAAAATTTCATTTTTTTGTAGGCATATTAATAATTCAAGTTTTTCGTTGAAAACTTTATTTTTCAAATATGTACAATTTATAGCAATTTTAAAGCTTATATTGCCATGCTGTTCTTTAAAATAATCTATAACGCATTTTATTGAATAGATGTATTTAGTTATTTTTTTATGATTGTACAATTCGTTAAAATCTTCCTGTAAATTAAATTATCAAAAAATATCTGGTATATATTTCCTTCATTTCTGTTACGTTTAGCAATTAAAGTTTTACATATTTAATTATCGTGCTATTTTTTGAAAATAATATTGATTAGTTATAAATTAATATTGATCATACATTATTATATATTAACTATTATTGATTATAAATTAATATCAAATAATTTATTAAAATGAAAAATAATTAATAACATAACCCAATAATTCATCAGTATAATCCTTAAGACGCTAAAAATGTGTTATCTTAATGTCCTTAGAAATACTGATAAAAAAATTTACAATCCTGCAGATAAATTTAAGGGAAAAACTTTCCCCATTTGGTCTAGCATAGTGCGAACTTTTTCCCCATCTTCTATTTCTGCCTATTTACGTTGATAAGCAACACGTTAACCATGTCGATTTTAAGTAAAACAAAGTATTTATTTCAGAAGAAACCACTTCTTATGAGTATGGTTTCTTTTGGTTCATTGTATATTGCTGCCGAAGTTACACAGCAATTAATATTACTACGAGTTGATCCTACTAAAAAATCCATGGATTGGAAAAGTGTTGGAAATTATGCTACAATGGGTATTGTAGGTATCGGACCGACACTATTTTATTGGTACAGGATTCTAGACTTCTTTTTACCTGGATCTGGAATACGAGCAATGAGAAAAGTAATTGTTGATCAGTTAATAGGTGCTCCAGTTATAACGGCAATGTTTTTTACCGGTAAGAAATTTTTTACGATATCACGTGTTTGTAAACAAATATACTCGTACAAATCATGATTTTGAGATAGATAATTATAGTTTTATTGATTAGTGACATTGTTTAAAGTTATTAGTATTATAATTATTTAAAAACAAACAGGTGGGCAATAGCTTAATCTTAAAAGCTACATTTTGAAAAATGTAAACAAAAAGTTTAATTTTTCCCTACTAAATTTTCTACGCATGTAACTTGTGCTGCCATCTAACAATATTTATTTTAACTATTTATTCAACGTATTCCAGGTGCGATATATAATTAGGAAATTAATGTATTTTTTGAGGAATTATTAATGCATCATTTGCTGAGAATTTTAAGAAATAACGCACGTTATATAGAAACCGAACAGAATTTTATAAAATTTTTTATTTTGCAAAGGAACGAACGAAATCACTTCCTCATTTCACTGTTTTAATCCGAAATCGTCCTAAAACCACTATTTTAGTCTAAATTTCGTAGAAAATGAATATGAAAATGCCATTATCATGGTTCCTATTACCAACCTATAAGGTCTTGCACCCCATATTATTGAAGGTGGTGGTAATGATGAAGTGGTTAACAGAATTTTTGAAGTAAAACATTTAAAATTACATAATTAATCAAAATTTACCCCACTCACCTTTTACTGGAAATAAATAAGTTTTAGTGGCGAATTAATTTTTACTGTTCTTTTATTACTTAATTAATTATTGCTTGATAAATAATTTAGATAGTTAAAAGTTTTAAATTTCATCAGCAATTAAATTTATGATTATTATGATTATTAAGATTTTTCAGTTATTAATTTATTGTGTGTGTTAAAGTAATTTAAAATCGAATTTATAAAACTTTAAGAAAATTGTATAAGGAATAACATTACTGTTGCTCTAAAATGAACATTTTAGAAAAATCTCTTGTTAAAAGCTGGCAAATATGTGTTAGCTATTCAATTTTTATTTACCCTTATATACAAACTTATATGATGTATACTTATTGTTTATTCATGTACTATTATTTGTTGTAGAATTCTTGTAGCAATTTTGACAGCCTTTACCTATAAATAAATAAAATATTTATAAAAAAAAGAAAAAAAAAAGACCAAATAATGTTTTTAAGTCTTAGTAAAATCTTTATAAAATTTTATTTTAAAATTTATCTTTATACCACACTTTAAAAATATTTTATAATAAGAATCGATTCATTATTATTTACGCTGTATGAGTAGCAAATGTTTTTTTAAGTGATGTTTAACTCTAGAAGATTTAGGTCTTTACTTTGTTTAAAAAAATACCTTATTTTTCCAAAACCTTTTTATAATTTCTAAAAAATAAATCTTTATTAATTGCTAACAACTACGTGAATTTTTACTGCTGCGAATTTTGAAATCCATTGTGGTTGATGAGCAAATTAAGTATTTTTTTTTTGAAAATTTTAACAATATTTTTTCCTTTTAAATTATCTGTAATGTTTGTACATTTCTTAAAAAAATTTTTGAGTTACATTAAAGGAACATGGAACAATTTAATTTATTTTTATTTATGATAATTTTATTTTTCAGAAAGAAATTAACAGCGTGCACGTTATTTTCTTTTATAAAAAATAAACTTAATAAGTAATGACCTTATTGACGAAGTTGGCTTCATGAATATATGGGTCATTCTCACGAAAACTGTCATTTTTCAGTTCATAAAATCCCAGAAAAGTAAAGTGAATAAAAAGCTCTGAAACTTTCTATATTAATAGAAATATGTAATGGCATTATAAAGAAAGTATACATCCTATAAATTATACTTAATATTTAAATTAATTAATTTTTTAAATAATTAATTTATAATTATTAATTTATAATAATTAATAATTAATTAATTAATTTAATAAATAAATTAATTAGTTTAATAAATCAATTTATTAATTTATTTTTCAAATTAATTAATTAGTAAATTAATTATTTTCACTATTTAAAAAGTGAGGGACTGACACTAATAGTGAGGGAATGATATTTTATTTTAATACATGTTTTTATCTAAGTTATATCTACCTAAAGTTTGAAAATGATAACATACTAAGTATATCTAATATTTATTATAATTTAGTCTTATATATTTAATAGTTTTTACAGGTTTGGGAAATAAAATTGGCTGGCACGATTGAACAAAACAAATTTAATAATATACTCATCTTGAATCATTCCCTCACTTCAGCGTCATCCCCTCACTTTATACACTAGTGAGGGAATGACGAATTCAATAAAATTTAAAAATAACAGTTAGGCTTTATTAATTTCTGAAGTCAATCACATACAATTATATTCATACAAGAAAGCAACATATAATTATCCACTTTCTCGATGAAGTTGTATTTTATTTTACTCTAAAAAACGACATGAGGGAATGACAAATGTAAAAAATTTTACCTGGTTTGATTCATTCAAATTTATTCCACAGCAAAGCTTCTTTAAGTTGAAGATGGAAAACATACTGCAATTTTGTTCTATGATGCCAGTTGTTAACTTCTGAAGTTTTTATTAAAATATTTTTATTCTAAGATGATTGCAGGTGATAAGAACATTGTTGTGAGGGAATGACGCGAAACACTGGGGACAAAGTTTAAAATAGTGCTGTGTTAATATTTTTATCAGAAATTAAATTTAAAATTTATTTTCTGAATTCTATATTTCAATATTCTCAAATAAAAAACTCAAATTTGTAAAAAAAAAAAAATTATTTCAGAAACAATTTTTTTCTTTTTTTAAATCAGCAGTGGGGACAAGTGAGGGAATGACATATTGGTATATTTTTATTACCTAAAATTAATAAAAAATAAAAATTGATAATTTTATTTTTATTCTTTTGTTAGCTTGCATTCTGAAGGACACTTTCCCTGAAAAATTTTTTTTCGTAAGTTGTAAAACAAACATAAAATATACTGGGGACATGAAAATGACTGTTTTTGTGAGAATGACCCATATAGGGAAGAGTGGGGTACTTCTTCGATTGCGTTGAAATTATTTCTGTTTCATAGCGGTCAAACTTTGACTTACACTTTACTTGTCAAGAATGATATACCGTATTTAGCTTGTTGTTGTTGATTAATTCATGGAGCCCGTGTAGATAAATTCGTCTACTCTGTAATGTCATTTTATTTTTAAATTAGCTTTAATTGTTGGTCATTTCATTTTATAACCGTCGTTAAGCAGCTGACAAAATTTTTTGGATTTACAACTACTAATGTTCAACTCCATAGCCTTGTAATTATGAACCCAATGCAAAAGACAAGGGAACTCCTGGATCAAGTATCGGGAGAAATTTGCTTTCGTGGAGAACTTTTTAAGGGAACTAACATTTGCGTTACATGGAGAGGAAAACCACGAAAATCTCCCACGATAAGCCTGACTGCAAGGGGACTCTAGCCCATGTTCCATCTGCCACTGTGGATATTTTAGGTCAACACTATGGTGGGTACCAGCTGGATGCGGAATTCTCATCGACCAGTCACAGCTGGGATTCGAACCCGCTTCACCTCATTGGGATACGAACGGTCTATTTCCAACTGCCATCATGGCGAAATTATTGGTTATTGCAATTAAATTCTTTTTTTTTTAGTTTTGCTTATGCATTTATAAAATATTCAAATCTTAACAAAATTCAGTGGTAGTACTGTTCTGTTACGTTTCTGTAACCTCTGCTCTTGGGTCACTACCCTGTCTTATCCCCACTCCCTCGATGCGAGTCTATGATGGGCCCACGAAACCTGCAATACAACTGAGTAAGAAGAAAGATACATCCAAGGCTAACAAAGGTTTTACAGACCCCAGGACAAAATATATTGCGGATCCCTTCCTCAAATTACAGAAACCCTAATTTTTCATATTTTGTAGAATTTTTGAAGACCCTTTATATAAATTGTAGTTTTTATATAGATATAAAGAAAATTCTCTGGGATTTTCTTTTTTAAGAAATTAATTACCTAATAAACACTGTATTTTTTGTAAGAAATTTCGTTTGGGTCCTCAACAGTTCCGGGCCCCGATACATTTGTTCCCCCCTGACTACGACCTTGACTACACCACATGTAAATTACATGCATAATATTTTTAAATTGTCGTATGAAATAGAAATGTATGCTAATTTTTTCTCTGAAATTAGTATTTCTAAATTCTGCAGTAAGTTTACATGAGTATCCGGTCTTACCCCGAATTATTGGTTGTTTTCTAGAAATAAATCATTTATAAAAAGTAAAAAAATAGTTCATCTATGACTTTTCAGGTATGATATATTTTAAGCAACTAAACTATGAACATCTTGATTAAATCTAAAATTTTTTTTTGGGACAAACACTTTAACAGGCTTTCAAACTGACAAAATGTTTCATACTTTGCATACTTTTTTATTTGCTTTATAAGCAATTTAAAAATGTGCTTTTATGTTATTTATTCGAAGGGGCAAATTGGATTGGGGGGTGAGGAGGGGAAAGCTTTAAAATCTCAACAGTCTACCATGACTTTGTTCAATCATTGTTCTTGAACATACTTAAGAGACAAATATTTCGGCACCTCATTTATCAGACATTGAATTGTTAAATAAACATTTGACGGATAAGAAAATAGGATAATATTACTCACTTAATTCTGCAATTTATCACAAGTTATGAATATTATTTTTTTTTTTTTTGCAGGTAGTCTCAAACAAATAACTTAAATCGTATTATTTGTATTAAAAACTGAAAATTTGAATTCATAATTTAAACACTACTGCAAATTCATTGTAAATTACCATGTAAATTAAATTCAGCGACTGAAGAACATTACAAATACACATTAATACTTTTATTCTGTGTTCATATCATTAATGTGTTAAACTTTGCTCTGAAGAATTAGGTATTATAATATTGAACAGCCGACTCAATTCTGAGTTTACCGCTGTCAATATTTAACTCGTAGCTTTGTAATATTAACCAATCTATAAGACAAGGAAACTCCTGGATCAGCTCCGGACAAATTAGCCTTGGTCGAGGACTTTTTGATGGAACTAACTCGCATTTCCTTTAGATGGAGAGGGGAACCTCGAAAAACTCTCACGGTTAGCCCGAAAGCAAAGGAATTCTAACCCATGATTCGCCTGCCACTGAGGATATTTTATGTCGGCACTGTGGTCAGTGCGAGTAACTAGCAAAATTCGTATAGAACAGTCTACCCTGGGATTCAAACCTGGGTCACCTCAATGGGGGCGAGTGTTCTATCCTCTAAGGATTATAACAATGATATTGGACGAATACTGTATAGCAAATATTAGCCAACTGACTATTTGGTTTGCCAATGACTAATTATATAGTATTAAGCCACGGAATGGTAACTTTTTAATAAACAATTTGCACTTTTGTTAATAAGCCAGTTCTATATTTTTAAAAGATAATAAGCTTAATAAATTTAAATTACTTTTAAGGGTTTTCTTCAGAAAAATAAGGGAATCTATTACCCATTGGCTAAACGGGTCTTGTTTTGGGTTTCATGGCGGGAGCACCTTATTTGGGCGTCATTACACTTTTCAACTGTGTTCAAGAGTAATAATAAACAGTGCGCATGCGTCGTCATTGCATGCGTTGCTATGGCGACCGCTGCTGTTTGAAAATTTTTTTAGAATTCTTTTTTTCTTTTTATTTTCACCATTAGTCATTTTTAATGTATTTACTTAATAATAATTTAAAGTATTTTAATATTCTTTTTATTATTAACTTATAATAGCTGTCTTGCCTGGGATTTTAATATAAATATGAGTAATGAAGAAGGAAAGTATTTTGCGACTTCTTGAAACACGTATATAGCCAGGATTTGAAAACCAATCCGACGACCAACATCAATTTAGACAGTTTTTGAAATCCATGGTTTGAAATGTTGTGGCGAAGCCAGAAAAAAAAAGCATTTGACCAATGGGTGACCATTGATCATAATTTTAAGCGATCATAATTTTTTCCTTTTGAACCCTTTGATGCAAAATTTTCATTAAACGTTCTTTTTTTTTTAATGTTTACCAATGGTGAATTATCTGAACGCACTTTTTTAAAATATTGGATATTTCTTATTTCATTTAGTTTTTGAAATGTGTTTCATTAAACCTAGCTGCATAGTTAGGCTACGAGAATATTTTAAAAATACTTGTATATTACATTTTAGATTCGGTAACTAGATTTTATAACATACTTCTAAGTGAATAAAATGAAGCAAAAGTACTCAAAAATAAATAAATTGTATTGATATAATTTTTCTGTAGGTTAATTTGAAGGTAGAATCCTTTTTTTTTTTTTTTTGTCTGAGAATGAACTTTAAGCTTTATAAAGAATTGCTTTATTTAGGCAAATTTATTTGAATTTGACAAATAAAAATAATTAATAAAGGTCTAAACAAATGTTTAAATCTATTAATTTTTCCTGAATTTATTTCGTGGTTTTAGTTTTTTTAGTAGAGGAAAATGTTGATAAAAATATATACTTGCTCCAGAAACTGTACGTTGAAATTGTATTTATCGGAAGTTATTTGACCGATTGCAATACCGGTTTTGTTAAATCTTCATTGAACATTTACTTCATTAACTATGTATTTTTTCATTTAAACTTATATAGTTATTGAAGTAAAAATTTATAAATCTTAACATACAAAGGTTTTTGACTATTTGACCCTTATTAAATAATAAAAAATAATAATCCAAAAAATATAGTTGCATGAAGTTATTTTTACATAAACGACATTTACAATTGTGCACAAATTTTTATTAATCTGGTTCAATTGTCTTAGAGATACAGTGGCAAAACTTTAAACTGTTTGAACAAGATTCATTTCTCAAAATATATTGCTTTTCTAATAATGATGATGCAGTATTCCCCCTCCTCAAATCGTGGTTTTATAGTTGTTATTCAAAGTGGGTCTGTTTTTTATTGGATACTCTGTATTTAATAGATTTAAATTTTTATTTCTTGACTACAATTCAATTGATAAATTCAAATGTCAATATTTAGTTCAAAAATTGAGCTGCACACTTAACATGGCATTCATTGATTGCTTG
Organism: Parasteatoda tepidariorum; assembly: GCF_982258835.1. Lineage (NCBI taxonomy): Eukaryota > Metazoa > Arthropoda > Arachnida > Araneae > Theridiidae > Parasteatoda > Parasteatoda tepidariorum. Next base: position 23,038,185 of record NC_141758.1, on the reverse strand, counting down.
CTTAAATTTACGAGTCTCTCTTGTATCATTGTCGCTTTTGCAATTTCATAGCGAATTTAAAAATGTATATGACAGCTGTGTAATTTATATTGTCCAGTTTCAGTTTTTAAATTGAATTAGTAGAAGTTTACCGGAAAAAAATTGCTAATGTTCTTTCAGTACAAAAATGAATAAGTAAATAAATAAAATTGAAATAACAATAATAATAATATTCATTTAATATTTCAGGCATGAGTCTTTTGGAAGGCAAAGAAGATGTTTTTGCTGAACTGAAAGCTAAATTCCTAAGTACATATGCAGTAAGTTACTTTTACATCATTTCCTGTACAATACAACATTTTTACTTTTACAAGTACTATTCATTTAATAAAACTTATTTTTATTAAATGAATTTTTAAGTATAAGTTGGATCATCCAGTTTTTGGATCGCATTGTCGAGTCAATGACTATGTTACCGAAATCAAGAGAATGTTTACTTTCACCGGTGAATGTCAACAATCACATATTCGCTTTGGTGAATGTCCATGATATTTGTTATATCAAATTTGATATTAAATTATTCGTTGGAATTATTATATTTATTCGATATTTTAATATCTGCTGAGGATAGATTAGGAGAAACATCAGTTTTGGAGTACCAGTCAAATGTATACCTGGCAGTGTCATTGAACCTTGAACCTTAAAAAGACTTAAGTGTTAGGGTATACTGGCTAATGTATACCGGACTGTGTCACTGAACCTTTAAAAAAAACATCAGTGTAGGATATACAGGCAAATGTATATCGGGATGTGGCACTAAAATTTTAAAAAAACATAAGTGTAGGGTATAACGGCAAATGTATACCAGACAGTGTCACTGCTTAAAAAAACATTAGTGAAGGATATACTGACAAATGTATACCGTGCAGTGTCACTGAACCTTAAAAAAAGCATTAGTGTAGGGTATACAGGCAAATGTATATCGGGATGTGGCACTGAACCTTTAAAAACATTAGTGAAGGGTATATCGGGCAGTCTCCCTGAACCTTAAAAAATATTAGTGTAAGGTATGGCTGCAAATGTATATCAGGCAGTGTCACTGAGGGTATACCGACAAAAGTATATCGTGCAGTGTCACTGAACCTTAAAAAAGCAGTGTAGGGTATACCGGCAAATGTATATCGGGATGTGGCAATGAACCTTTAAAAAAACATAAGTGTAGGATATAGCGGCAAATGTATACCAGGCAGTGTCAATGCTTAAAAAAACATTAGTGAAGGATATACGGGTAAATGTATATTGGGCAGTGTCACTGAACCTTAAAAAAACATTAGTAAGGGGTATACAGGTTAATGTATACAGGGCAGTGTCACTGAACCTTAAAAAAAACATTAGTGTAGGGCATACCCTCCAACTGCTACGGAATTTCCGTAGTTTCAGAAATCTTCTTTTCAGACGGTAGCAAAATTAATTTCTTAATATTTAAAAAAAATTAATTTTAGCGTAACTTGTCCACTATTACTTATAAAAGTGCAGGCCATATGGCTAGATTCTTAAGTTCTGATAAAAGTTTTATGAGAGATCCATTTGCTTTAAAAATTTCTACTTTGGTTCGCTACCACTAGAGATATTTATTTTCAAAATCCTCATAAGTTGGAGGGTATGGTGTAGGGTATAGCGGCAAATGTATATCGGGCATTGTCACAAATCCTTAAAAAACATTAGTGTAGGGAATGCGGGAAAATGTATGCTGAGCAGTCTCACTGAACCTTAAAAAAATATTGGTGTAGAGTATGGCTGCAAATGTATACCACGCAGTGTCACTGAACCTTAAAAAAATATTAGTTTAATGTATAGCGGCAAATGTGTACCAGGCAGTGGCACTGAACCTTAAAAAAAAACATCAATGTAGGACACATCGTGCAAATGTTTACCGGGTAGTGGCACTTAACTAGACCTAGTATATAATTTACTAAAGCGACAATGTGATTATCAATGTTTACCGGTGTAAGTCAACAACCACCAATTTCACGGTAACAACTATATTAAACAGCATTCCAGAATTTCGCAGACCTCTTTGACTTCAGTTCTGATGTTGAAACTCTGTATTGCTGCACCATTTACTAAAATTTCCCCAATACTATTTTCATGTAGGCTTTTAATTATATTGGTTATTTATAGGGGAAAGCAACATATCTTGAATACATAAATTTTTTCTCAATTAATGCTATCAAAAGCCTTGGCAAAGTTGAGGCATAAATTTGCATTGAATTCAATGCATTGTTCGATGAATTATATATTTATTTAAAAGAAAATCATTATTATATTCTGAAAATTTTTATTAATTTAAATTATACAGGGTGTCTCAAAAATTTGTTGATAAACTTTTAGGAGGAGTTGGGGCAATATCATTTGGCATAGCAACACCACACCGGAATTATATGTTCAGTGAAATTTTTATTTTGTTTCTTTTGTCAATACTCTCGATGACAACAAAGTCTGTTTTTCGAAGTCTCCGTCGTAATATGAAATTATGTTTTTCGTGTGAATAATATGCTATTTTTATAACTGCTGTGTTTGCAACTGTTACTTTTGACTATTTGGTTAAGTTTAACTTATCTGAAGACAGCGCTATCTACGCTTATTTTGAAAATAACGCAAAACGTCAATATGGAGCTAGGCCAGTTTTGTGAACATAAAAAGCGTTTGTGGTCAAATTTTTTAATATTTAAAAACTTACTCCAATGCTACATTACCTATCTGGGTTCATAAAAATTTGCAAAAGCTGAGAATAAGATTTTGATAATTTTTATCTAGGTGGAAAAATATGGCCAAATTATCTATTTTTAAGAAGTTTAATAACTTTTAAAATATGAATGTTATTTGTACATTTTAAAGCCTAGATAATTCTTCACAAAGAGAGCAGATATATATAGCTTAAAGTCATCGCATTGCTTCAAGTGTAAGGCCTTTAATCAATGGCTTTTTTATTTTCCTTGTAGACAAAGTTTCACAAATCAGCGTTAACATAGGTTTTCAAAACTCTTTCGCCAAGAAAAAAAAAAAAAACACGTTTAAGTGCCTTTAAAGCACTTAAACAAAGTGTGAATCAAAGCTATAATTTTAAACTATATATATCTTGCCGTGAAACACTATCTCTGCTTACATAATTTAAATATTTTAAAAGCTATTAAACTTTTTTCGAAATCGCCAATTTGGCGATATTTTTCTACCGATATGAAAATTTTCACATTCACTGCCTTATTCACAGTTTCTGAAAATTTTTATGAGTCCAGATAATGCAGCATTGGAGTAAGTTTTTAAACATAAAAAAATTAGATTCCAAGTTCTTCTTTACTAAAGAAAAACTTGGAGAAAAACAAAACTGCGTCTTTTCTCCACATTGACGTTTTGCGCCATTTTCAGAATAAACGTAAGGAGAAGTGGTTAAAAATAGACTAAACTTGACCTAACAGTAAGGAGTAACTGTTGCAAACTTACAGCAGTTATGAAAATAATATATTATTCGCCAGAAAAGCATCATTTCATATGTGACGACGGAACTTTTGTTCGACTGATCAGCTAATTGCAGACTCATATTCTAAACCATGTTCAGTTATAGAACTCTATTCTGATAGCAAATAAATCTTCTTTATGTTTTTGGTATTGTTTCATTTACATTCAAAGTGATTCACTTTATTTTTAGGTGAGTTGTTGCTTCTGGTTGCCCGCTCAAGCGATCAATTTCTGTTTCCTACCTCCCTACACTAGAGTGGCCTACGTTGGATGTGCTTCATTTCTGTGGGTTAACATCTTATGCCTCATCAAGAGAAAAGAGGTAGCTACCATTTTGTTACATGTTGTTGAAAAAAATTACTATTACATTTTGAAATATAAGTCTATGCTTTACTTTTGTTCAGCTTTAGGGCCGTTTATTTTTTTTTTTAAACTACTTTATATTAACCACCTTTCGTGCATGTAGCTATGAAATAATGAAATCAAAATTATGACCACTTTCCGATTAGCTAGACAGCGCACATTTTGAAGGTTCAACTGATCACATGACAGGTTTCAGTCGCTTTTCCTATCGATACAAGCTGAATTTGTCTAGATTTTATTTTTTGTCAAATTTTATTTTCAAAGTTTGTCTACATTCCCGGACACAGAAACCACGCAGTCTTTACCCGGAAGACGAGTGCTCGGTCCCGCCAATCCTGCAACCCTACAGACCCACAAATCTCGTCTGTCTGAGCTTGCTGAAAAGTAAGGGGTTAGGACATGGAAAATAATAATTACAAAAGTAAAGCAATTACAGTTTTAAGTTAAAAATGGAAATTATAAATTAAAATTAAGGGGGAATAGCATCACTTGGATAACTGTTAAAGGAAATTAGAATAAAATATTGCATTGGGGTTGTGCGTACCAGTCGGAAGGGGGGTTACCTCTTAGGAATTATCAGTGTTACAGTTACATTTACAGTATTACACATAGTTACAATGCATTGTATAAGTTACAAATTGTAACAGTATATAACATACTAAAATATATTAAAATTACAGAAAATTATCAGGATAACAATAGGTAACAAATGCGGGATTACAATTGTTAATAAAGTAATATTAGAGGAGATCCTCTTATTAAAGACATTACAAAAGTATCCTAAGTAACTTATGTTATAACAAATTAAGTTTTGATGACATAATTAATTAATCCAGTTACAGAGGCTACGGTATCTATGATTACAAGTGTGAATACAGATAATCAATGAAGAATTGAGTGATGAGAAATTACAATAAGTTGATTAACAATTAATGTCCAATTGCAATTAAATTCCAGTTAATGACCAATTTGTTTTGATTAAGCTAGTGGGCTATTGCTGTGTGTCCTGAGTGATTTGATAGAGGAGAAAAAAATTAATTCTGCTATTTGTTGCCAGAAAAACAAAACCGAGTCGCCTTCTCGTGGTACCAATGACCTGATCCATAAAACTGGTTCTGTCACCTCTAGGGTGGCATTGTAACTAGTACAACAGCCGACCCAATTTTTGGGTTTACGACTACTAATGTTCAACTCCGTAGCCTAGTAATTTTGAACCAATCCAGAAGACAAGGAAACTTTTCTGGTTCAGTACCCCCAGAGGTTTGATTTGTTATGGGAACATGAAGGACTTTGCGTCTTGACAGATTTAACGTGTCACCATTTTCTACACGGGGAGTCTTCGGCCGGCTAGGATTGAATCCTCGAACTCTTGGACAAAGTTTATAAGGAAAATGGATTGTCAAAATTGAGATAAGTTTCTCCATATAAGTTAGGATGTTAAATAATTAAATACAACTCCGTGCTGTACACAGAATCGGTTAAAATAGAATTCTTTCTTAACTTGGATTTATTATTTGTTTATCTATTTTATTGTAACCGTGATATATTTTTGTTTTGCGTACCTTCCATGCATAATTAGTTTATTTATGTTCGTGCCTGTATTTGCGTGATATATAGCGATCGAATTCAAACCTTTGTGAAAGAATATTGAATGTGTAACTTAAGAGAATTGATACTTGACGGGCTTGGCTTACTCGAAATAGAAGGGAAGAAACAGTTGCTAACGTAAGCATAAGCCACGTTTCTACAACCAATCAGAATCGAACTACCCACACTTCAAGCATATCATCTGTCTTTTTAAATGGACGCTTTACACAAAGGTGTAAATCTGAATTTAGTATTTGCATTAAATGAGTATATATTTTTACATGGAATTTAACGTATTTAATCAAATTTGTGACTTTTAACACTTTAGATGTAACAACTTTAAATGGAGCGGATCCTAGAACAGCCCACACCCTGGCGATTTTTTGAACTCTCGCCAAGTGACGTTTTGAAATCTCGCCAAACTAGGTTTCTGAATGATATTTCGGGGAGATATGTTGTAACCTTATTGCAAGTTATTTTTTATTTTATTTTACTAAAAGTATTTTAATAAATTTTTAATAATTTAAAGTGTTTTTTTTTAATAACAAAAAAACAACTTTGATGCAAGTAATAATCGCCAACTTGGCGAGATTTCAAAAAGTCTCCAAGGGGTGGTTTATTCTAGGATTTTACCTTTTTAATGTAATAACTTAACTCATATTAATATATTTTTTCACAGGTCCCAACATCAGATTCAATTGAAACTTCTTCAGACGTTAAAGCGTCTTAGGAAACAACTAATACCTAGGAACCAAAACAAAAATTTTATAAGATATAAGGATGAATGTAGGAGGATAATGACTGTTTGACAACTATATTTTCTCGCACGTCTCTTCAAATTGGGATGGCTTTAGGCTTTACTATGAGACAGTGATGAGTTACAAAATGAAAAAAAAAATTAAAAAGTGGTGGACAAGTTGGAATGATTTGTATTAATAGTTTCTTGTCATTCTACCACATATTTATTTTGTCATGGTATATTTCAGAAGTGGCATATTACTGACTTGCAATCTTCCATATGAAGATTTATTACTTTTCTTAACTATTCATTACCATTTATATCAGTTTTTTCTTCTCAAAGCATTTATGTTAAAAATTTGATGTTTCTTTGTTTTTTTGAAAGTCAGTGTATGAATTCTTTTTCTTCTTGAGTTTAGAATTGTGCATGTTTATTTTTAAAATAGCGGAAGTATTACTGAACTGAGTAAAGAATCGTTGTAAATATTTAAAAAAGTAAAGATCATAGTGTATTTGCCTTTAAAAGGCTCGTATTGTGTTCAATAACATTGTTTTTTTTTTTTTTAATTTTTATTGCACAATGTATTCATACACTTAAAGGCCTTATTGCTTGAAAGTGATAAGTCGCTAAAAGAAAAATTATAAAAACAAAAAGTAGTGTTAAATTTTTGACACATAGTTTCTCATTTTGTATTTCACTTTAATTTGATACAATTATTTGCAAAGAATATCAGACATTTGTCTAATTCTCTTTTCCTATAAATATTTTGCTACTTTAAGGTATTAGAAATTAAAACGAGGAAATGCAGCTACCAATTATGTTTTTTCCTTCAAAAAATCATGAACACTGTTTTTCAAAAAATCTTTTCGATTATATATTTAAATAAACGTCTTTTTTTTTTTTAAAAAAAAAACAAGTTTCTCAATTATGTTAAAATAAAATTAATGTTCAAATTTGTTTTTGTTGGTATGTATTGTTTAATTAAAAATTTATTGACTTTCAAAACATTGTTAACATCCAATTTGAAATTAGAAGTAATAATGATATGCTGTTATACAAACATTTAACAGAAGGTATTCAGTTATCAACTATAAATGTATTTTTTGTAATTCTTTAAATATAAATGTGTGTTGTTATTACAAAATTCTATGAAATTTTTGCTATGATAAATCTTTGTAAACTATAGTAAATGTTTTGTACTTTTAAATCTGACAAAAACTGAGTTGCTTAAAGCTAAAACGTTAAAAATAATATTAAATTTATTTTGTGTAATGTTAAGTACTACAAACCCTTATCATTAACCTAATTATTTAGAATTAAATTCTTATGAATTGTTCTAAATTTATTTATGTGATATTGTCTTGCAAAATTCTATCTTTGTGTAATCTAATCAAATTTGATTAAATTAATATTGAATGTTGATTCTTATCTCTATCAATTTCATTTGTATAATATTAGATTGTACAAAACTTATGTAAATAGTGACGTAAAAAGAACTTAAGGAAAAAACTAACTTAAAAAAAAGCATGCGATTTGCAATATAAAATGCTGTTTTTACTATTCTTAAAACACAAATGTGAGTTGTTATGTTTCTATTAAATTTAATTGTGCATTGTTAAATTAAAAAAAAAATTCTCAGGTGTTTTTGTAATGTTTAATTTAATGACATTCTATTAAGTTTGCTTAAAGCCTAAATCACACAAAAAATATTATTGAATTTATTTGTATAATGTTGAATTCTACAGAAACGTACATAATCGAAAGGATTTAATTCAGGAATAAGTTGTAAACTTTTTATGTGTAATGATAAATATGACAAAACTTGATTAAGTTATTTGCCATTTAATATTATTTAACTAAATTAATTTGTATAATATTTGATTTCACTGAGGTATATTACAAACTCAGTTATGACAATTTTTTAACAGAAGCGTTTTGTAGAAAAATAAATCATAACTCAAATTATTCTAATATTTGCTCGCTTTATTCAATGTCTCAATTGTCTGTATTATTATCTTAATGACGTTACTTTGATGTTGAATTTTATAGTTGGTGACCATGTTGATGTTAGTTAATTTTTTCATGATTGTTTAAAATTTATATCGTAATTTTATTTTTTTACTGATGTTTAACATTTTGCTCATTGCATATCATTTTGTAAGTATTACTCGACCTTGTATGTTTAAAAAGTGATGCGTTAGTATGAAAGAAGATGTAAGTTAAATGTTTACAGATATATAAGTTGGCAGATATACCATAATAGGAAGTTATGCTAGTCTCTTGTTCAAACCTGAAAGTCATTATTAGTAAATTAGTTTCTGTGACCATTGTACAGTGCTCCAAATAAGAAACGGACTACTCTGAATAACTTTTGATCTAATGATAAGATTTTAAAAGAACGACTTTTTCAAAATTCGACTTCTCTGAAATTATTCAACTGATTTCGCTCAAATTTTGTATTTTGCCATTTGAAATTAACTTCCTTATAATGATGTAAATTTTTTTTATTTTACAATTAAAATTTTTTTCCCACTGTTATAAAATAAAATAATGAAAATGAATATTTATTAAAAAATTTATTTTGCATGGGATTATTGTTGGGAAAACAAAGTTTATAATTGTGTGCAAAAATTTTTCAATTTGATTTAAAAGTTCTTGAGATGTAAAATACACAAGTAGTTAAATTAGTATTAAGGGGCCCAAACTTTCTCCCTGACCAAACCATTGAGACCATATTTCCCAGAATGCGACTGATCCCCAAAATACAAGGGGGGGGGGGTCCCACAAAAAGTTATGTCTATTATAAAAAAAAATTTATGTTTATTCAGAGAAAATGTATTTTTGTGTCTGATTTCATAACTTAAAATATCGTCTGCACTAATTAATTAGCATATTTGAGGTCACCCCTTTGAACCATTAATATTGATTCCTAGAACATGCTGATCCAATCATTAAATCAAAAGTTGCTTAGGGTGGTATGCTTTTTTTTTGCTCACTGCACATTCTATTGTTGTCCTAAACGTTTTTTGTTTGTGTTTTAAAATTGTTTTTTTGTGACTAAAATTTTATACTTTAATCTTTTTAAATTTTGTGAACTACCTTTTACTGTAAACACTTTTTTTAGTGTTTTTGCTGTGCCAAAATATTAAAAGCAGGATTTGTTTTGAAACTATGGTAACTTTGGTTTAAATTTTGGTTCGTGTTACAATAATAGTGTAAGGAAAAAAAGTTTAACCAATAATAATGATTTTTATTCATGTACAATTGAACTCATGTTTACTTTAATATTGCTGCTTATTTATTAAAATTGAAAATACTAATGGTGGCATCTTATGAATTATTATTTACGTTAAAAACTATTAGTCAGTTCTTTGGAATTGAAAGTTCCATTCAAAAATGGTAATCACTTTTGCTATTAATAACATGATAATTGGATTGTAACATATATAATTTCATGTTTGTTTCTGTATGCAGGTCTTTCAGTGGTTCTACAATATGTTTGCTGAAATAAAATTTAAACTTCCACATTTTTTTTCAATCAAAATATACTTTATCATATGAAATATTGATTTACATGAAAAATTTGGGAACAGAACTTGAATACTTGAAATATTTAAAAAGTTTTGTTTGACACGATCATTAATTAGAATTATTAAGAAGGTAGAATGTTGTTTGCTGTGTTCTGCATAGGAAATAAAATGTTTTATGTCTATCGAAATACAAAATTAGTTAAAAAGTTCATCAACCGATGGCACTGCTGACTGAAATACTCTTTAACAATGTTTTTGGCTGCATGACAGCCCATTTCACTTGAAATCTGAAGAAAATTTCTGTAATATTGTGCATTGTTGTTTCAGCAAACAGTGTTATACTTACAAATTGTTAAAAGTTGCAAGAGAGTTTGGTTTTTGTTGTCAAAAACTGGTCAAAATCTTTTCATTCTTAAAATATGTTATATATTAAGTATATAAAAGTATGCTTTTGCATAAATATATAATAAAAATTGATTATATTAAAGTAGAAACTAGTTTTAATGACTAGAAAAAATTCACTTTATATTCAGATTTCTTTTAATATTTTAGTTATTTGGGAATTTTTATCTTTATGAGGGATTTTTAAATAGAATCAAAAACTTTTATTTTTTTATTTTCCATATTTTTGAAATGATAAGAGTTTCTTTCGTTGTTATTTTGCGCTATTTTCCTTTCTTTTCCCTTTTATTTTTATGATTTTGAATTCTCTCAGGTGCCTGACTTTTAAACTGTAACATATAATAAATGTATACTAAAATTGTATGAAAAACTGAAAGTTTTTTCAATACTTTTTTTCGCAACATATAATAAATTCCATCAAAAAATATTTAATCCTTTATATACTATCGGCAATGTTCTATTTAAAATAAAAATATTTATACCAGCGCATAAATGTAATGCTTTGGTTAAAAGTTTTTGATGTGATGGCCATAGTTAAAATTGCTAAAAACTGACATATGTCAAAAACTTGCCTACCCTAAATTAGTAACACCATGCGTGACGAAATTATTTAACTAATTTTGAAAATTGGTAAAGAAATCTCGTTTCCTAAGCAGAACGTAGCAAACCTAACATTTCTATTTTCTTTCATTTTTATGTTATTGATTTTTCAAAGAGTAGAATTTTTGAGACACCCTGTTAAAGGTTTTTATGTTTAAACTTTTTGGTTTGTACAATCATTCCATTCATTTTACTGTATACACCAAGGTTCAGTGAATTATTGAAACTAATTTTTGATTGTTATTTATATATATTTTTAAGCATTATTGATACTGTACCATGTTTTGAAAGTGTATTTATTAGAATAGTGTCCAAAAGTGTTTGTTTACTTTCTTAAAATATTTTTTTTTCATTCGATAACTAAACAAGAGTTTGATTCTTAGATTTTTTTCCTTATTGTTATTACTACCTTTTTTTTTAAATCAATGTATGAGTGTTATGTTTATTATCAAAATAAAAAAATATTAAGTTTTCTTTGTTCCAGTTTTTACCCTTAAAGCACGTTAATGTACGTAATTATTTCTCTATAGCATATGATTAATATTTTTAAAATTTAAAACATACTGCTATTTTAAAACTTACTCATATTTATTCGATTACCTTTATGGTTAAATGTTCTTATTTCTTAATTAGAATTCTATTTTGAATTAAAATACTAATTAACTAAAACCAAAAAGATACAAAATAAAAGATTAGTTTAATCATAATTGTTCCACCACTTTCTCTTAGAAGTATATATTTCGTAACAATGGGTTAATTTGCAGTTAGGCACACTCATAATTTTTTTATGTTACATATTTTATTTATTTATTTATACTTTTTATGCCAAATGTAGTTACGTAAAAAGTGGTTACTAGTGTTAATCACCACGGGCTTAGAGTTTTATATTGAAACAGCTTTTAACTTATTAAATATTTAACGATTGCAATGTTGAACGATTGCAATGTACCGAAAGTTTCCAAATAACTATTTTATTTTATAATCGTCGATGAACAGCCGACCCAGTTTTGAGTTTACGATTACAATGTTCAACTCAGTAGCCGTGTAATGTTGTATCCAATTCTAAAGACAGAGACTCTTGGATCAAGTACTGTGATAAATTTCCTTCGTGGAGGACTTTTAGATGGTACTAACTCGCCTTTTCGTTTCATGGAAAGGAAAAGCACGAAAACCTCCCGCGGTTAGCCTGACCGCAAGGGGACTTTAACCATCACCTCCTACATCAAAATGCCTCCACACGGTCTGTTATAAGTAGTCCGCGCAGACTATTTAAAAAGTGAACCAGTTGTGCGCATGAACCCAAAACCTTTTATAAAAGTAATTGAGAGAAATTTATCATATACATTTGAGAATTGAATTTGTTGTGGTTGACAAGTGAATAAGGCAAACCAATAATATTCATAAATAAAACAAATTTTTAGTCATATATTTGCTACCACTTTTTTATTTTAACTAGATTTTGTATTAAGTGACTCGTTCGGAATGTGGATATCCTTCACAGTGGTCTGATCGGACTACCTATTAAAAACCGTGTGGAGGCTTTCAGTTATAGGAGGCGTTGCTTTAACCCATGATCCGTCTACCACTCAAGATATTTTACATCAGCACTGTAGTTGGTATAAGCCATTGCTGTGATTCGAACCAGGTTCACCTCATTGCAAGGCGAACGCACCTATCCCCTGAGCCACAACGGCTCAGAAATAACTATTTTATTTTATAACAGTCGTTGAACAGCCGACCCAATTCTTGGGTTTACGACTACTAATGTTCAACTCCGTAGCCTTGTAATTTTGAACCCAGTCCAGAAGACAAGGGAACTCCTGGATCAAGTATTGGGAGAAATTTCCCTTCGTGGAGGACTTTTTTTAATGGAACTAACCGCATTTGTGTTACATGGAGAGGAAGACCACGAGAACCTTCAACGGTTAGCCTGACGGCAAGGGAACTCTAACCCATGATCCGTCTACCACTGAGGATATTTCACAGCACTGGTCAGTGCAAGCCGGATGCGGATTTCGTATCCCGGTTCAAATCATTAGAAGGAGAACGCTTTATCCCCTGAGCCACCACGACTCCGAAATAACTATTGCAAAATATCCGAACTAACCCAATACTGTGAAAGTGTTTGATGCAAAATGTGACATATAAACAGGGTGCTCCGAAAAGCGTCGACTACAGACTTTGAGTGGGTAGGGTAGATCACATCACAAGAATTGAGAATTTCATAGCAGCCCATGAACAAAAATGTCTTCGAACGTCGTTAGAGGCCCTTTTCTTTCATGAACTGTCTGTTCGTGCACATTTTAATTGGTGCTTTCATTTATTACACTTATTGAGCTAAGTGAAATAAAATGTAAATTAATTTAAAGCTACTGAGTGCACAAACGTTATTCAACATGAAAACTTCACTATAGATATTCAGGTTTAAGTTATGTTCGATAGGCCTGCCATCATTGGCTATTATGTGACGCAGACGAATAGCCAAAATTCTGCATGTTCCGCTGAAGTGTCGGAAAATCGATGCGGTCGATGACTTCTGAATGACACTTTACATCCCAGAAATGGTTTTGGAGTTATTTCTGTACACGTTAACTTTAATGCAGCCTTACAAAAATGAGTCACTTGTGTGCAGATCCGGAGAATATGGCGGCCAAGGGAGTTCCATTCTAGTAGCCTCTGGTTACCCCAGGGCCACAATGTACGCTGTACCGTGACATTTCTTTTTTGCAAATGATCGACAACGACTAGTTGAGCGTGCATGCCCAAATTAATTCGAATCATGCCCTGCGGTCAACCACGAAGTTTGAACTTCATTACGGCAAACAGTGCAGAAGTTATGACGGTTTTATTTCATATAGTCCAAACAATTTCTACCCTGTAAATTGTTTTAATTTTATATTTATTTAATGTTTTCTTTTAATTAGTGTCGAAAACTGCATTTAAATAAAGCCTATAGAAGTAGTTGTTTTTAACATGGTTTACTCATTTGGCGAACAAATTGGCGAGTTTGTCCGTAAATAAATAAACCACAACAAAACAGGTGATCCCATTTAAATGCAATTTTTGGTAATAATTATTCGAGGATAAATTGGGATAATTTAGATAAATAAAAGTACAGGTTCAAATGCAATTCATAAAGAGGGACGAGAAGACAATCCATAGAGGGAAAGCATCCCTAGCGGCGTTCTATGATACTTCTAGACTTGGGTTGCTGTGCAATTGAGTACTTGCAACTCGAGAAGAAAAGGATCACTGATACACGCACAAATGGCCTATGACCTCTTCACCAGCTCATCGTTTATAAATAAGATGGCCTGTTAAAGTCGAACGAAGTTTTTCCACTTAAGTTAGAATATTAATAAACACGAAGTACATTAGTTACAACGTCGTATCACACATTGAATTTGGTAAATTACAATTCTTTCTTATCCACGTTTTTTACTTATCTTTGATTTATTACTTGTGTATATATTTTAATGTAACCGTGATTATTTTTATTTTGTGTATCTGGTAACTTCGATGCATAATTAGTTTATGTTTTTCAAGGCTTCGTGCCAGTCTTTGTGTTTAGTAAGAAATAAATAGTGGAAGAATTGAAATCTTTGTGAAGGAATCTTTCTGAAGGAATATAGAATGTGTCACATAAGAGAATTGATACTTGACGGTTTTGTCTTACTTGAAATAGAATGGAAAGGACAGTTGCTAATATAATCAAATGCTACGTTTAAACAACCAATCAGGATCGAGATTCCCACACTACGTCACTTACAGGTATCCCATTCTCTATCATTATCAAGGGCTTTACCTCTTTAACGGAAAGTTCCGGTGTACCCTTTATATATGAAGTGCTTAAGCAATATTGGGATATATTCGTCACTTTAACCTAAAGGGATATTTTCACACTATGTACACAGTATTGTGCTACTTTGAATATTTAGATATAATTATTTGGAGACTCTTAGTAAACACACGCTATTGGAATATTGATATTTTTACTAAGTCCTCGTCGTGTACCTTTCTGTAAGAAAAACCGAGTCTTTTTTAAAATCCATTCTATGTTACTGTTGCAAAAACGCATTATTTTGCAGTGAAGTGAAACTAGCCTTTATAGAAAAAATTTTGGGGTAACTAATTTAATATAGTTTGTCTACGGTAAGAACTCCCACCACCACAAAGTTTGAGGCCGTCTGTTGGAAACAAGAATAACGCATTTCAGGGAAGGTAGCTTCTTTTCACTCTAGGACTTTCACTCTAGGACCGAAGCTCGCCGACCCTCGCCAAAACCTGTCCCAAATAATGACCCCACACCCCTACTTGAAATAGTCACCTCGCTACTATAGTCACCGCCATGGGTCTAGACTAATGGTTAGGGGAGTTCTTACTTTAGACAAACTATGCAAAGTGGTTGCTTCTATTTTATGGTCGATAATATAAATATAACGGTTGCGTTATGTCGTATCACAATATAATAATATGATGGAGCACGAATGTCTTGTTTTTACGAGATACATTTCAAGAATGAAATAATTAAATTACTAATTTTTATGTTATTAAAAATTTCATTTTGTTGTTTACCCTTACTGGTTTAAAAAGACGATAAGGACAAAGTTAACGTTCAATGAACTATCATAAATGTTGATAACGGTCTTCAAATATTTTTTTTTTACAGTTGAATTTGTTATTCTCATTGAATTAAAAAGTTTGATAGGAAGCGTTAATGCAAATCTTTTATAAATGCTAATCTTTACCACAATTTATTCATTCCATTATTATTAGAAAAGATATTTTTTTAAGAAAACACAATTTTTCATCCATTGAGATTTGGCGTAAATAATTTCATAAAAATGACAAAAATATTAAATACATAATGAATTGTTTTATTTAATATAAATAACTTGTTTCAAAAAATATAATTGGTTTTTGAAAAGAAAATTTTAACTCTTGGATCCCCAGATGTTCACGGAATACCTTTTGGGAACAGCTGACCAAATATTCTTCATCTGAATTTGTTATTCTTATTGAATTAAAAAGTTTGATAGGAAGTATTAATGCAAATCTTTCATAAATGCTAATCTTTACCACAATTTATTCATTCCATTATTATTAGAAAAGATATTTTTTTTAAGAAAACACAATTTTTCATCCATTGAGATTTGGCGTAAATAATTTCATAAAAATGACAAAAATATTAAATACGATGACAGGTACGGTTCGTCACAAACTTATTCCCCCCAAAATGAACAAAAGGCATTGTAAGGAGTGTTACAAAGGAACACCTGCTACTAAATGATGGTCAAGATGACCCACCTAACACGCTCAAAATGTTTCCCCCACAGAGTTACAGAGGTTATAGGGTTATCCTTCTTAAGGGTATGTTCTAAATGCAAAGTCATAAACTTAGTCCGATCTAATATTTTAAAATTAGTTGCATTATTTATATTGTAATTAACTAATTGTAATTATTTAAATTATTTCCGTTGTTTATGACTATGATTTAACTATTACATTCACAGCAACAAATTAGTTAACAAAAAATGATTTATCAATCGAAAACAAATTAAAAAAAGAAAAGTGCATTAACATTTAATTAATTTTGTAATTTTACTCCTTTAAATTTGTTAATGTTGAGCAAGACATTTTATAGATGCATTCTAATCATAATGACATGAAATGGTTTTTCGCTCAGCAAAAACATATTGAATCAGGAATAATTTGTGATTTATATATTGATTCTGACATAGATTTGAATTTAATCATGAATATGAATTTTTCAGCATACAAAATATTAAAATTAACTTTATGATATTAATTTAATTTAATGATAAAGCACAAGGTACAAAAAAAAAAATAAAACAAAGGAAGGACGTAAAAGAGATTGATTTCTCAAACTGAATTTTATTTTAAAATGACTTTGAATTTTAACAAGTCTTCTGATTTTTCTGCTTTATTCCAAGGTGAAAAATTAATTCAATTTTCATGATAAAGGAAAAGGGATGAAAAAAATTAAAACAAATGAAGGAATTAATTTTCATTTTGAAATGACTTTTAATTTTAACAAGTCATCTGATTTCTCTGATTTAGTCTAAGATAAAAATTAAGTTTACATAAAAGGAAATATATATATATTTACACAAATTAAAATATATGTATATATATTTTCCAGCGTGCCATATTTAAATATGTTTCTTATTTAACGAAGTATAATCTAAACACATTGTTAATTCTAAAATTATGACCTAACATTTATTGTATATTAGAGTCTATTGTATATTAGAGTGTATTGTATATTAGAGTATATTGTATGTTATACATGGTTATTATTTTTTTTTTAACTTAACAATGTAATATTATTTTTCGAATTATAACTATTCGAAACAAAATTGATAGCTAGATAGCGAAAAAGACTAATGAAAATTTTAAAATTTTTTTGAAAAACCTAATGATATTGGGAAATTATGTTATATACTTTTAAAATATTTAAAAAATTTCAAGTATAAATTGAATGAAATATATTTAATGACTTTAAATTATTCTAAAAAAACATAGAGAAAACAATTTACAAAAATATCATTAACATAAACAATGTAAAAGTTAAAATCCTATGAAAATGAAGTTTTAAAAAAATATTTACAATTAAACAAGAAATAAATCTGAAAAATTTGTTGTACTCCTTAAAACTATTACAGAGTTTTCATGAAGACTTATTTTATTAATAAGAATTAAGAATTACGGGTTACAAAATTAATCCCAAAAATGAACAAAAAGTACCATTTAGTTTAAAAACGTTTGAAAAATAACAAAGACCGAGGAATAAAAATTATTATAGAGAAATTTTCAAAAAATATCATTTTCTTCGGATTTTCATTAACTAACAAAAAATCAAAGTAAAGAACGAAGTTTGAAAATTAAAATGTGAGGAAAATGCATTTCAAATTTACATGACTAAATGTAGAAAGTAATAAAGTCAGACAAAAATAATTACTACACCAGGTATACTGACAAAAAATGCATTAAACTATGTCTGGCGCACAAGGAAAGGAATAAATT
Organism: Parasteatoda tepidariorum; assembly: GCF_982258835.1. Lineage (NCBI taxonomy): Eukaryota > Metazoa > Arthropoda > Arachnida > Araneae > Theridiidae > Parasteatoda > Parasteatoda tepidariorum. The sequence continues at coordinate 23,020,422 of NC_141758.1, read as the reverse complement.
AAGAGATTACTGAGCAACCTTAGAATTGTCAGCCCTGTGTATAACTAAAAATTGTAATGCTAGTAGTATGCTAGTGAAAATTGAGGTACGACTCTACTATCAATAATGGCAATCAAAAAAATCAAAATAAACTATCTGAAGTCTTTTTTAACAGAAATTAGAAATATCAATAATCAAAATTTCTTTATATAATTTTTTTAATTTTTTTATTTTGATCATATATATTATATATATATTCGCACGTGTTCATCTCCCCTATTGATAAATCTATTATGTAAAAAATTAAAATTTTCAAAATTACAATTAACTTTAGTATGTAAAACCAGAAATATATGCAAACTAAGAATAAAGAAATTTAATTTTAAGCAATATTCTATTTTGTATATTTTATTAACATAAAGTTTTGTTGACGAAATTATTCTGTCGACATCGGCGATTGTATACACCTTGGCTATTGCATTGGCACTTGCTGGACAAAAGCAGTGATGGTTTTTTTAGAAAATAATAAATAAAGATTTATTTTTCAGTTTTAAATTATAACATTAAAATATTATTTTAAAATATAACATTAATATATATTAATTAATATATAATTATAGCATTTATAGCAATAGGAAAGAAAACTTAAGTAATACAAAAAGTAGGTTTTTGTTAGTAAAAGATTATATTATACCCTAATAGCGACGAAAAAAATTAATATAATAAAGAAACAAGGTTCTATTAGTTTTTATAATACATTAATAATTATCTTTAAGATTTGAAATGATAAGTCATTTTTAAAGATTAAGAGTTCGTTAAAATATGCCTTATATTGTAAAAATACTGACTGTACTTACTTGTAATACTTACTGACACAATTATTTATTGACTAAATTTTTTCAAAGATAAGGTATGTATGCATGTATGTAGCATAATAAACAAATACAATAACAGCAAATACAAAATTTTCGGCTTTTCAGCAAGAAAAATTTGCAGTGAATAAAATCTTTCGCAGGGCATGACATATACTGTGATGTATATATTGTGCAACTACTGAAAGCCCGAGCATAATTTTTCACTTTATAAACCCTTCCTGTAAAGAGATAAGGCTTTCGATTTAAATAAATGAATATATAACTTTTTTTCTCGATTTTATAATTATTAATACATTTTGCTAACCGTTAAAAACAGATTTCCCTAACATTTCTTCTTTAAGAAGAGATAACGAAATTATTCGTATAAGAGTTATGCTACAGTTAAATTTCCGCGCATAGCCATGATTGAAAAATAATAAAAAATCAAATATAATCCAAATATTCACAAAATATATTTTTAATAAAACAGTAGTATAATTGTAAATTAACGAATAAATAAATATAGATAATAGAGATAAAAAATAAGTTTAAATGACATGACATCAAAATAATGAAAATTTTGACATTTAAAAATTGAAAATTTTCCTAAAATTTTTTTACAAAGTTTTGATAAAAAATCACTATAATTAATAAAAATTTGCATTGTACGTAAATTAAACTAAATAACTACAATTAGGAGAAGTTAACATTAACATCATTAAGTTACAATCGAAATAATGAAAAAACTGGTATAAGTTGAGTATCATAACTAAGAAAAAATAAATGCGGATAAATGTAAACCAAGGAAAAATTTAAACCAACATTAAAACCTTTGATAACTTATACTTAAGAATCATTACGCAATGTTTATAAGAAATTAATAATAATTAATAACTGAACATTAATAACATAACATAAATTTAATTAAATAACTGCAAACTAAAATTATTAACTAACATTAAGTTATAATTCTTGGAAATGTAGGATTTTTAAAACACCATTTATATTAAGTGATAAATATAGAATCATTTTATTTCATTTTTGAAAAATTGTCTGAAATTAAATAATTTAAATTTAAATCAAGAATAAATTTTTGAAATTTTAAGATAATAACTTTCAAAAAAACACGTGCTTTCCTCTACTAATCAGCATTATAATCAGCTTGTTATAAATAATTTGCAAATAAGAGGTGATAAAGGATAATCCCCTAGCACCCCTCTCCAAGCTTCATCTTAGTTCTTCACCCCTGGGATTTTCCTTCTCCGATTTTGACAGTTGAAGATTGATTAAGGATTACGCCCACTGAAGAGGGGGAGAATTCGTGTGATGAAGGAGCAGGAACGCGATTTTCTAACCTGAAGGTGGGGTAGAGGGTCATAACAATAGATATGATCCATCAATGTGTCAAAGGGGAAAATGTGTATTATGAATAGATCTTTGAAGTGGTGACGCTTGAATTTTAACAAATGCCCATCGCCAAACATTTGACGAATGAAATATCTCTTTAGCAACCCCTAAAGATTATACCACCACGTGTTGTCAATATAGTATTTTTAGCAATCAAGATGGATATATTTTTTCATAATTCAAAATTTGGAGAAAAAAAATCCTGAAACATGAAAAGTAGTTCTATTATTTTCATGGGGAATTGAAGAACAAGACAGCTTGGTCTTGTATCAGAAAAGAAAACGGGTGTTGAGCATAAAACAGCAATTTTTTGTTAATTACTTGATGATTCATTACACTATCACTTCGTTTAACAACTCCTATACATCTATCTGAATCATTTTAGTTTTGTTTCTTCCTAAAAATCGATTAAAAAAAAGATTTTGTTTTTAAAATTCTCGTTACCCTTTTCAGAACATTTTGTTAAGATTTAATTTTATTTGCTAAAAATTTATAAATATAGCTTTCTATCATATAACTGTTAAAATTACTGAATGTTTAAATTTCTTTCGAACCGTTTATATTTTTAAACGTTTCGATACAAATATTAACTTTTAACAGCATCAAATCAGTGTTTTATTAAAATGTTTCAGTTTTTGAACCTTTTGACATGAAATCAAGTGTTAGTACTCGCGTCCAAAATGAAAATTTCGAGAAAAAGAAAAGAATGGATATAATTTTAAATTAATTAAAAATACAATTTATGGCTTTCAGAGGTTTTAGAAACCTATAATAAATAATTAAAAATAACAAGTTTTTTAATACCCTATTCCGGATACCAGTAAATCAAGCACTAAGCTTGGAACTTGTACCAATTACTTAAGTTGTTGTTTTTAGTAACTGCATAACATTTCGTAAACCTAGCGTAAATATTGCTGAAGATATGATGGTTTTTTTTATTAAAAAAAAGCTAATTATTTGTTTTATGGTTTTTTGCTATAACTTTAAAAATATTCAATGGAATTAAACAAACTTTTTGTTGCAATTTAAAATTAATTACAAATGCATTGATTTAAAATTTAGAAAAATTTGCAAAAAACTGCGCAAGATATGAGTATTCCAAGTAGTTCTTTTATGCTGCGCATGCGCTAAAAAGGAATTAAAAAAAACTTGATCTGATTTTATAAATTCAGAAAGTTTCAAGCAATTCAGGCCTCGTAGTCCATCAAAGAAAAAAAGATCGCGTCATTTTTTTTTTGAAACAGTATACATACACCATCCATACTATTTTTAAAATTAACTAAGATAAAACACAGTTAATAAGATTGATATTTTAAAAATATAAGTTCAATCAAATTTTTGGGAACAATAATTTTCTAGACTTTTAATATTATTTAATTTTTTAAACTACTCAATTTTATACAATATGACTTTGTTTAAATTTGACAGTAAAATATTGTGTTTTAAAAACATTATCAGTGTACAGAATTACATAGAAAAAATATATAATTGTAATTAATTAGTAAACATGATTGTTGTAGAATATTTCATTATAAAACAATATTGATGAAATTTTAATTTTCAGGAAAGATAAATTACCACGGTAAAAAAGAGAGATTGTTTACTTTTTATATTAAGAACACATTTGAACAAGATAAATAATCAGTGGCGTGCCAAATTTTTTTGACTGGGGGGGGGGTGATGCCAAGTCCCGATTGTCCGATTTAATATTTTCAAATTAGTTGTATAGTTGTATACATTGTTATTATTAAATATATCTGTTTCATAATTTTCCCATTTAAACTAGAGAAATAATTAATGTTTATAAATTTTTTATGTGCGTAACATCAATTTTCTCGTGAACAAGTTTTATAATAATTGAGTGTGCACAAGTAGTTACAGAGTTATACTTAAAAGCTAAAAAAGTGCACAAATAATCTTAGGAGAATCCAAATGTGTCATTTTTCAAACTATGAAAATATTATTTGAAGTGGAAAAAAATCATTCAAGATTTATATAAGCTAATTTCCAAGCCCAAGCAAAAATATTCTTTGCCGCTCATTCACTTAAAATTAATAAATAAAAACTAGAGAATAAACTAACTTAAGTTTTTAATTTAATAACATATCTATAATAAACAATTTTGTAGGCGTTACTTCCTGTGAATTAAAGCTCTAAACCTAGATTATATAATACTTTTCGTATAAATGCTATGTTTGTAAAATGAAAGCAAAGCGAAACACCCTACACAATTTTGATTTCAGTAATTGAAATTTCATTACGTTTCAATTTCAATGGTTTGAAAGTAATATGTTGACTGTTGTTAATATGTTGAAAAAAATTGTACACAAAGTTATAAGACTCGTTTATGCAAAGAAAATTTAATAGAAAATATAACTTTGTAAGAATAAATATAATTACTTAATTTTAATTAATAATAGTCTCAAATGTATAGAAGAGTAAAATATGCAAGTATTCATCTTATTTTAAACTATATTATTAAATGAAAAAAACAAAAACATTTACGCAAAATCGGCAAAATAGTTTGGGAATATTTCCAAAGCCCGATATCTTTGAAATTTCTGTTCTCAGTAACAGTTCAGACGCTTTTGTTCAAATTTTGTTACTTGAAATTACATCATTTAAAATGACATGAAATTTTTTATACTCTACAGTACAAAACTTCTCCCAGCATAAATTTAATAATAAATAATAATGACTTATCTATAATAGTATGATTTTCATGAAATTTTTGGAGAAACAGTTTTACAATTAGTGGAATTTTTTATCCGCCTAAACAGTTCCAGATACACCGAAAAATTTAAAAAAAAAAAAGAGAAAATGAAAATAAAAGGACTGGAACTTTGACTAAACAACTGGAACAATGTTTTTGACATGGCGATCACTTCAACATTATGATAGTAGTTTTTATTTTTATTTCCATTGAGCTGCACAATCGGATTTGCCGATGAGCAGACCTAGTGCGTTCTCCAGAGTTGGTATCCACTCTTTCAGGACCACCACAATGGGTGAGATACCGTTGGTCATGTTAATTTGGACGTCTAGTTTCTGCCACACTAGATGGCAGCACCGAGACTCTATTTGGATGCTAAAGTGCACTAGGAATTTAATTTTGCCGGAAATGCCAAGAGCCAATAAGGCACTCCAGGGATCTTTTACATGCCGCATAATCATACGACATGGCCGCTGAGGATTTTCTGCATCCCGAAAATCCGGTGTCTGGGCCGGGGATCGAACCCGCAGACTTGGGCTCAGAAGGCCGACGACAAACCAAATGCGCCACCCAGCCACCAGATAGTAGTATATTGTGATATTTTAAGGATTAAAAATCCAAATTGGTTAACACTAAAAATGTTTATTCAGAGGAAGTATATTTTTATGCTTGAGGTCTTTCTTAATTTAATATAATAAAATTTCTGATTTAAAATATCGCCTGTTCTTCTTTGCCCAGGGACTTCTATTTTCTCTTTCAGTCATAATCTTAAAAGAAAATATAATTTTTTGTGTATACTTTTATGATTAATATAATTTTTGCATATTTTTAGCTTTCAGAAATTATTCTTAAGAAATAACTTGTTTTTCGTACATACATTTTAAAATTCTAACAATTTTACTTAAATATATTTTTGATTGACTAAATAATTTAGTTTTATCATTTTACTTAAACTAAACAAAAACAAATTAATTATAGAACTTTTAAAATTGGATATGATGAATTTGAAAATTGATGATAAAACATCATTCCTCATTCGTTATTTAAGTTAATTAATGATAAAAACAACAATCTTAATGCCAAAAGAGTTCTATTGATATTGTCTATCAAAGAAAAAAAATTAAAAGAAGCTATTAAGAATATAGGTCATCAAATAAAACCAAAATATTTTGATTCAGATTATCATTATTATTATCCGGTATGTAGAACGGCAGGTATGATGGAATTAAGTCAGAAACTGAAAATTGTGTTTCGTAGGTTTTATAACATCAAAAAATGGATTTAATATAAAATTAAGACTTTGATGAAAATATTGCTCCGTCTATATATAATTTGGTTACCATATGACATATGATATAAAATGATATATAAAATGATATATCAAAATTAAAAAGAAGTAATAACATTTGAAGCTGATTCAATTCATAAAGTTATTAATTATTACTATTATTTTTTTACTTAATTTTTCAGACAATTTTGGTAAATATCTGTATTGTTATATTGATTTTAAAGTTTATAATACTGGCACATATATCACTTGTGTGCAATGGAAGCATCTAACTAACTTAAAATTAAATAAATAAAGTAATCATAAAAAGTATAAAGTAGTAATAAAACAAGTCATGAAGTGTCAATTTTATAAAACTTCTTGAATCTGGTTAATATATTGTTATAAAAAATGAAATAACTTATTGGTTTCAAATCGAAAGTTTTCAACACGTGATATAGAAATTGGATGAAATTTTAGGCCTTTATGCATCGCTTTTTAAAAAAGTCACTATTAAAAAAATTATTCACAGTTATATCTTTAACGTCGAGGTAAAAATAAAGTTGTGTTACTCTAGTGCAGGGGTGGCGAACCTTTATGCACCAACGTGCCATTTTTTCTAAAACTTTTTTTAATGTTGTCATAGACGTGCCGACAAATAGTTTTGACTTCGTGATTATAGCGTAAGTAATAATACTAAATACTATCAACTCAAAACTATTTATTACAAAATAAAATACATTTTGCAATGTCTCAGTTATACGCGTAATTCAACTTAAAGTAACATCAGTGTGACTTCTGTTGTTGCAGATTAGATGACAAATAACTTATATTAGAGTTATAAGATGTTAGTTTAAGCAAAACTGTTTGCTAGTTATTTATTGTTAGCTTGTTTTTTTATGGTTACTAATTGCTTTTTTGGCTTTAATTGTTCAGTTTTTTGTGAATTTTAATTTAATTGTTATTATGCTTCATATCGGAATTTCGTGATCGGTAGCGTGCCCAAAATATTGCGTCGCGTGCCATAGATGGCACGCATGCCATTGGTTCGCCATCCCTGCTCTAGTGTGTGCAGGGTCCTAAAATATGACAATATTTAAAAAAAGATTCAATTTGGAATATTTTGCCTATTGAAACTTCTGATCAGAATGACATGTAAATATATGTATTCACAACGTCATGCAATTATATATGACTAAACAATCATGACACGGGATTATTTTTTCTTCTTTGAAATTCAAAAGCAAATATCATATCAAGGAAAAAAGCATACAATTTCTTTCCTAAATAAAAAACTCTTTTTAATGGCTTGTCTTGACAATAAATTTTATTTTCTTGAATGTAAATTTTATTTGCTTCGAATTTTTAAAGTGAAAAATAAAATAGTGAAAAATAAAGTAAAAAATGGGGAAAAATAAATAAAATTTAAGCAGCTTTATGTATAGCATTTTTCTCATCTTGCTGCAGTTTAATTTATCTAGATTTATATCGAAATTGTCATTTTTAGGACGGAAAATAAAAATATTCAATTGATAAAAAGAAATATTCACATTTTTAAGAAATGATAAATTACAATAGTTTTGATCGGATTAATTTTTTAGCCTCTATCAATAGCATTTATAACTTCATCATTAAAATTTTTAAAAATTAATTCTTTAAATTCAGAAAAATTATTCATGAAAACTTTCACAAAGTTAATTAGCAGAATTCGAGACCATCCTATAAAATTAATAATTAATCATATTAGAAATGTATGAAGAAAATTTTTAATTGTCGAAATAATTTTTACATTGCAGTTCTAAATTTTAAAAAAAACACACACACACATTAAGAAATATTTTTTATGTACGGATATTTTGACTGGTACTTGTTTTTATTCGGCATCGCCATTTTTTTCGCATGTTCTTAGCTGCAACTTTTTTGTAACTACAAATCATTGAAGACGACTATTTTACAAGTCATTCATAAGAAGGCGGCCATCAGTTTCATCCATCTAGATATGGCTTTATTTCGCTATTCTGGCGCACACGCTTAAAATTTTTATGCGGCAGTCGATCTTGAACTGATAGGAGGGAAGTTAATCGAAGGCAGGTGGTGTAAGATAATTATGGGGGTAGGAACTTCTGAGGATGCATAGAGCTGTTCCCGTTGAAGCTTAACGTGATTAGGCCGATATGATTTAATTCAAATTTAATTGGATACTTGAAAGTGACGTCACGCGTGTCGAACGTGATTGGTTCCTGAATTGATGAATACCACAATTTACCCACGATGACATCGCCTACAGGTGTTCACCAACATACTGATAAAACAGCAATCACGTGCGTAAGGAATACTTTTAACCTTTTATCTGCCGTAATGACGAGAAAAATGACCTTACATAAAAAGTTGTAATAGTACCAAATTAACGAAATAGATTTTTTTTTAGTGTTTAGCAACCACTTTAATTCTTTTTAAAAAAGTTATATTTTTATATTTTCAAATGTAAAAATAAAACTATCATTATTATTAAAACGAATAACCCAGAGAGACTGAAATGGAAATATTTCCCTTAAAATGTGAAAACTTACTTAGCTTCAAATATTATGAAGGTGGAAATAGTCAAGCTCTCAAGAATAGGAACCCAGTTTCATGATTCACGGGAAGTGAAGAGAACAAAACAGATTTGAAAAAAGAAAATATAATGCTGCCAAGAGTGCCAAAGAAAAAAATTGAAAATAAAATAAAAATGATAAACAAAACTAAAAAAACTTCAGTCGCTAAGAGAGGAAATTCAGAGCCGGCTGTATTTACAAACGCTATCGAAGATCAATAAAAAACTCAAATATTGTGTTCCTCACTTCACCTTCACAGCATTTGGAAATGCAGTCTTCGCTGACTCGCCCCACTCGGCAGCCACGGTTTTCCTAGTTTTGTTTTTCATCTTTATTTTCCATTTTTTGGTTAGCAACTTCGCGTTTTCTTCTTCAAATCTGTTTTGTTTTCTACATTCACGTCTGTGATTATTGAGAATGGATGTCCATTCTCAAGTCTTCCAGATAACTTGGCTTTTTTATACATTTATAACTTTTGAAGCTAATGAAGTTTCTATGTTATCAAGTATATCGATGATAAAAACGAATGATCTGTCATTTTCGCATAAACTATAAGAATAAAATAGTCCAGTTTCTAGACTTAGTCATTTTTTTTAAAAAAAGGAAAAAAGATATTTTCCAGAAATGGAAGCATTTGTGATTAATTCGTTAATTAGATTTGTTAAATAATTAGCTATAGTATAAGAAAGCGAACTTTTGCTTTTATCATGCTCTACTAACCTTCATTTGTATGATAAATATATTTTATTTTATTTGCATTAATGTTATTTTGGTTTAGTTCTAGAACTTATGTTATTTTGCCATGTGCCATCATTGTATCCGACAAAATTGAAAAAAAAAATAGACATTAAACACGTCATCTTAAAAGACATGAAGCAGAGTTATAAATTTTTATTTACAACTGATATATGTAGGAATGAATCACACTAAATTTTAAGTCTCATTTCAAGAACATACAAAAAGAAAATTTCTTAGTGTTCGAATTTTATTTTTAACCTTATTGGTTGTTTGTTGCCTCTAAAAGATGATATTTTCAATAATAAAATGAATTAAATTTTTTAAAAGTAATTAGTAATTTTCACTCATGATTGAAGTAAGTTTATTATGGAATTGATGCACTCATCTGTTTTCGATTGTCCGCTTGAAAAAGGTACAAAATTTTTAGCTTTACTATTTTTACAGGTGTGGAGAACTTCATAATTCGATAAGCTGCTTTCTTGAATTCTAATTATGTTGCGACGTGTTTATATATATATATATATATATATATATATATATATATATATATATATATATATATATATATATATATATATATATATATATATATATATATATATATATATATATATATATATATATATATACGAGTATATGAAGATAAAACAACGGATATTTTTTACAGAAGATTATGCAATCTTCTGTAAAAAATTCTATGCTGAACCTTTAAATACGGAATTAAAAAATAGTAAAAATTTTAAACTTAGTAATTTCAATAATAATATTGTCATTTTAAAAATTTTTTAACTTTATATAAAAGATTAAAAATGAAAATTAGCAATATACAATTTCCTTACTTAATTATCAGTCCTAAATTTTATAAAATTCCTGTAAAATTTAGAACTATCACATGTGGATCTAATACTTATTTAGCTAAATCTGGCACCATTTTCTCTAACTACTTAAATAAAATTATTAACAATATTTCTAAAGAAGGTTTCTCTTGGATTATCACTAATCAACCGATTTTAGAATTCATTAAACATAATAAAATTAATTCTATTGCGACTTTTGATTTCCAGGATCTTTTCAATAGCATTCTCCTTTCTAAACTAAAAGATGTCCTTTTGCATTATTACTATGATTTTAAAAATATCCTCTGTTGCGATTTTGATTATTGGGAAATTCTGATTAATTTTGTCTTTTGAATAATTATCTTTACAATGGAAGGGATATTTTTCTTCAAATTGATGGAATACCACAAGGATCTAATTATTCATCTCTCTTACCTAACTTATTTTTGCATTATTATGAAAAAAAATTATACTCTTAGTATTAAATTTGTTTTTAGATATATTGATGACTTAATTATCCTTAATTTTCAAGTTTATACTATTTTATTAAATGATATTTACCCCAAGGAATTAATCTTGCTTCGTAATCATGATGATAATATTAATTTCAATATTTTGGATTTGGGTATTATAAAAGATGAAAATATCTGCTTTGTTGATTTATACGATAAAAGAAATGATTTTAATTTTAATATAAATGAACTAATTACTTGGAATTCTAATGTTTCTAGGAGCATCTATTTAAATACCACTTTTAATGAAATGAATAGAATTAAAAGAATATGTTGTAATTTTTATTTATCCAAAAAATAAATCGATAAACTCTTTTAAAATTTGATAAAAAACAATGGATACCCAACTAAAGTAATAAAATTCTATATAAAATCATTGAATTAATCGTATATTTTTGTGGATATATTTAAAAAAAATTTTCTTTGTTAATTTATATAATTTTCCCATGTGCAAATCCATTTCGGGTAAATCCGTTGCCAAAATTATTTACTAAATAATTTCTTTGTTAATTTGTATAATTTTTCCATGTGCAATTCTTTTTCGGGCAAATCCGTGGTCAAAAATATTTACAAAGAATTCCTTTACTAAAAAAATTCCTTTGTTAATTTATATAATTTTTCCATGTGCAAATCCATTTCGGGCCAATCCGTGGCTAAAATTATTTACTAAAAATTTCTTTATCAATTTATACAATTTTTCCATGTGCAAATCCATTTCTGGCAAATCCGTTGCGAAAATTATCTACTAAAAATCTTTCTTTGTTAATTTATATAATTCTTCCACGTGCAAATCCATTTCGGGCAAATCCGTTGCTAAAATTATTTGCTAAAAATTTCTTTATTAATTTATACAATTTTTCCATGTGCAAATCCATTTCGGGCAAATCCGTGGCGAAAATTATCTACTAAAAATTTTTTTCTTTGTTAATTTACATAATTTTTCCATGTACAAATCCATTTTGGGTAAATCCGTGGGTAAAATTATGTGCGAAACAGGCAATTCATGTTTCCTTTTTCTATTTTATATTTTTTTCTTAAATAAATATTTATTTTCTAAAATTAATTATGGTCAACTTCTTTAAATTATCCAGCATAATATTACCTTGCGCATATCCAATTCGGGCCCATCCTTGGTGACTAACAAATCAAACACACTTCAACAATGCAGTAAGAACGGCACTTTAAAACAAAACTCCTCTAGTTACGCTTTTGTTTTCATATTTTGCAATCTGGCAATCTTGTTACGAAAATTTTTTTAAAATCATTCTTGAAAAATTTCCCGTTCATGTAAGTACATTTGAATTCGCTACTCGCTTTATAGTTCATGTTTTATTCTGTTTTTTCTTATTTTATTTCTGTTTTCACGTGTTATTTTTACTTGATTTGTTCTATTTTATTTGTTGTAATTTCTGTAAAAAAATTTTTTGAGTGTTTCTCACACTATTGTGTTAATATATTTTGCTTTGGCTATGTTGATACAATATCAGAAAGCACTCTTTTTGGCGGATATAATCGTGTGGGCTGTTGAAAAGATTATATCTTTTATTTTCCGGATTTCTTAAAATTTTTTTATCCTTCCCCCCTCCCCAGTTGCTTGTTATTATTTTTTTTATTATTATTATTTTTCTTCCTTCCTTTTTCTCATTTGTCTGTAACTTTCCTTTGTATTACCTTCATTTTGAACTTAATACTCAATACTCTGTTGCGATATCAATGCACTTTTTGCGGATATAGTAGTATTTATAAACCCAAAAAGTGCACTGATATCGCAACAGAGTATTGATATATTGTATTGATATGTTTTGCTTTGGCTATATTAATACAATATTAGAAAGCACAATTTTTTGTTGATATAATCGTGTGAGCTGATGACAAGATTAGTCTTTTAATTATTTTGTTTTCCGACTTTTTTAGTTTTTAAATTTGCTTTAATTTTTTTTTTTGAATTTTTAAATATTTTTAAAAGCTATTTTATTTAATAATTTTTCATCTTCTCTTAAATATATAAAAATATATACTTCATCCTCGCCCATGTTTTTGGTTATTGGAATTCTTTTAAAAAGTACAAAAACTACTTAGAAAATTGCTTAAAATTCTTTTAATTTGTAATGTATTCAAATCGGACTTTTTTTTTAATAGCTGCCAAATACGATTCTCTGCAAAATTAAGAATAAAAATAAATCATATTCTTCCCTCATATATCCGCAGTACAAAAATAACTACTTGAATAACTCATATCTTGCTCAGTTATAAATGAATTTTTCTCAAATTTTTAAAGAAATTATTTTCTAACTAATTTCAAATTGATCTAAAAATTTTGTTTAATTTCGTTGAATATTTTTAAAGTTATAGCAAAAAAATGTAAGAAAAAAATTAGTTTTTTTTAATTTAAAAAAATGTCCATATCTCCATAAATATTTATGCAAGGCTTACGAAATTTTGTGCAATTATTGCATGCAATAACCAAAATAATATCCACAAGTTATAATTTTTATTGCTGCTTTTGTGGTCATAGGACGTTCAAAAACACTAAATTCCGTTTGTAATTTTTGTTGGTCCCTCAATCCTCGAAAAGTTTTCAATTTCAAAGATAAATAGGAGAAATCGCATGATACTTCTGAAGTTATAAAATGATTCTTCAAGTAATTCTTAAAAAATATGGAAAAATGTATTAGCGTAGAAGTGCTTCAATTATTTTCTCCCCCCCCCCTGTACTTGATGATAATATATTGAAATGTTCCTCACACTAGTATATTGATATATTTTACTTTGAACGTATTAAAACAATATTAAAAAGCACTCTATAGTTTGTCTAAAGTAAGAACTCCCCAAGCCATTTGTCTGTGGTGGTGACTAGAGAGCCTAGAGTAAAAGAGAGTGGACAAGGGTGAAACGATTCCTGATTGGTGGACAGAAAAACTTTACCGCCGGAGGCGAGAGTGGAAAATTCGCCATTGAAATAACATGGAGTGAAAATTAGCTGCCTCAAAAAATTTACGTTCTGCATTAATAAAGGTATGTAATAAGTTCATTACTTACTTTTTTTCAATAAGAAACTTCACAGTTACAGTAAATGTAAAAATTATGGCTGAAAATTTGGATAATTATTAGTTATTTGAATTAATCCTTATTATTACTTACTTGCGTGCATATAAAGTTTTGTTTATCTCATTGTGAAGAGAACAAGGTGATGAAATAACTAATGATTTCATAAGAATAAATGTATTTACTTTTAATAAACGTAATTTCTATCTAAATTACCTATAAATTTTAAGATTTGCACATCTTTTATAAAAACTTCAGAAGAGCAGAGTTTGGCGATATTACTTTGAAATGTTGGCGCTTTACAATGTTCGCCAAGTAGCATTTGTTTACTTTTCGTTACCAACTTAAAATGCACGTTTGTTTTAAATTTCAACTAATTATCGAAATTTTGTTTACAATTTGTTGAAATAAGCAATACCTTTTTAGGTGAATATGCGATAATTTTTTCCTGAAAAAGTAATTAAAAATAATAAATTATGCAATTTGTTTTGTTAATTATTATTTCTGAAATGAATAACATAATCATATTAATTTTTATATTTTATTTGTAGCATTTATTTAAAGAAGTCTTTTCATCAGTCTTTTTTTTAACAATGTGAGATGCTAATTTTTCTTACTATGTTTCTTAAAAATCTGTAATAACATGTGCTTTCCAATCTTAAAGTTTATATTACTGATACTTTAGTATTTACTCTTAGGCAAATGGATAGAGTTAAATAATCAATTAGTATATTCATTTAGGATTGAAATAACTTCAATATATTTTATATATTTTTTTTATATGAGATAATGTATTAAATTTTTATATTTTTGCTTATAAAAAATGTATTTTCTCAATATAAACTTTAAATGTATCGATTTATTTAATTATTTATTTATTCTTTTATTAGCAAAATGCCTGGATGCCCTGCATATGAATGCAGTAATAGGTCTGAACAAGGCTTTAAATTAAAAGTTTTTCCCAAGGATCCTGAACGAAGAAAACTTTGGGCATCTAAAGTTAAGCGCTTAAATTGGGAACCTACTGATTCTAGCTGTTTGTGTGAAGTAAGTTTTTATATAGTTTCTTTAAATTGAAAGATTCTACTTAACTTTTAGAGGAAAGTAAAAATTGGATTTTTAGATAATTAATCAGTACAATTTATTATCTTTAAATGTTAAGTGTTTTAAATAATAAATCTGAACTATTCTTATAATAAGCATTATTTCTCTTAACTACCAATATGCAAAATATCCAGGTTGCTTATAATTTTGTAAAAACGCCAAAAACTGAAAAATATTCATGTTGAGTTATGAATTTATTTAAAATTCTATTTATTTTATTTCTTTACGTTTTATAAAATTGTTTGTCATTAAGACATAAATTTGTTTTGCTTACTTTTGAGAATGGTTAATGTGTTAAATATTTTGAAGGTTAGTTGTTTTATTAGTTTGTTTATTTTGCTTTGAAAGTTTGTTATATTATGTATGAATATGAATGTAAAATACCTTGGTTTTTGTAGTTCAGGTTTAATATCCTGTATTCACAAACATAGGTATTTATGAATTCAAAGAATATTCATATTTCAATTTCTCTATTTAGTTTTACTAATTTGTATATATTTAAAATAAAAGCAAATTTTGCTTACATTGACTAAAGTTAATTTGGTATTAAATAAAAACAAATATTTTCAACTGATTTAATAATTAATGAGACCAGTATATTTTGTTTATCTTATTTGACTGTTTCAATCACATTATAAATTCACATTACTCCCATAATTTCCATTACTTTCAGTTATTACATTTTGCAAAGTAGCTTAACTTATTTATTTATATGTTGGCTTAAATTATAAAAAGAAAAAAAAATCTTAATTTTAATTCATGGTTCATATGCACAGAGTTCATGAGTTTCTATGCGGTTTTTTGAAGAAAATAATAAAAGAATTTTTAAAAATACTTTAAGAAATTTAGTATTTATTTTGTATGTTTTCAATATATGTTTTGAAATTTTATTGAAAATAAACTAGAAATATATTTAAAACTATCTAGCTATATAAAAGTTCTTTTAAAGTTTTTTTTTTTTTCAAATGCTAATGCATTTTTAAAAGATGGACTAGAAAAATAATCTTATGCATAATGAAACAAATAAAAGAAATTTTTTTTGAAACTTTTGAAAAGCTATAAAAGGAGGATTTTTTCTATTATATAAGTGACCAAGTGAAGTGAATCAAATGATTTTATATATGTATATATATATATATATATATATATATATATATATATATATATATATATATATATATATATATATATATATATATATATATATATATATATATATATATATATATATATATATATATATATATATATATATATATATATATATATATATATATATATATACATATATATATATATATATATATATATATATATATATATTTTACTTTTTCTATCTGTCAACTTATCTGTAAATTTAAAATAATCACTATCTATTAAAAGTTTTTCTTCATTCATCTATTCTGGAAACTACTCCTTGTGTTAGCCTTTTAATATTTTTTATTTGTTTTCACATCATTCATATTTTTACATCATTTTTTACATCAATATTTGGATGATTTTTATGTGTATAAGAATATGAATCCTAACTGAAAATTTTCAATATTAATGAAAATCTATGTTATATTTATCGTATTATATTAAGCTACTCAAATCTTATTGCATTATTTTATTTTTTGGGTTCTTGTAGATTTTCCAGAATTCTGAAAAATTTTTTTTTCCTGATGATTATCTAGCTTTCAGTTTAAAGTACTCAAATTATTCACTAATTTAATTTAGCTATATAAACCATTTTGCTTTATTATCTCCCTAATTCTTATAGTTTTTGAATATTTTCTGTTGTGTTGTATAATATATGGTAAATATGTAAGGATCTAAAATATTTCTATTTATACCAGAACTATATTTTAGAGGAATTATGATTATACACTAAAAAATTAAAGAGAATTATAATAAGACTTTGAAGTTTATAGGTAAACGCCAATTTACAAATAACTGTCCTACCACAAGTGATCTTTTTTTATTTTAAGCATAAAATGCTAAAAAAGTTTTTTTGTATTTTAGGTTCATTTTGATGATGACCAATGGGAGCTCGACACAAAAAATGACAAAAGAAAGCTAAAAAGGAATGCTGTTCCGACACTTTTTAGTTATTCTCCTTTGCATGTGAAAAGGAAGCTTCCCATTGTAAGACCACTCCCTCAAATTTTCACAGAAACTGTTGTTTCACCAAATGACACGATAAGTGAGCTGAAAACTGAGCTGCATAAGTCTCAATCTGAAAATAAAAAATTGAAGACTGCAAATTTACTCTTAAAAGCTAGACTGAAAAAAAAATCCCTAGAGCTATTTAAACTTAAAAGAAAACTAAAACAAAACTTCCAGCCCCTGGAAAAAGTTTTTAACGCAGACCAAATAGAAGCTCTTGGTCAATCAAAAGTATCGAAATGGTCTAATACAACCATTCAAACTGCTTTGGGCCTAAAATTTTCTTGTGGAACTAGTGGCTATGACGCTTTGTTGGCGAATAATCTTCCCTATCCGTCAAAGCGCACGCTCCAAAGGAGGATTGAAAGCATAAAGTTTCCTTCTGGAATTTTGAAAGAAGTTTTGCAGCTCTTGGAAGTAAAAGTGAAAAACTTTAAGTATAGCCAGGAAAAGCTGAGTAATTTAGCCATTGATGAGATGGCTATAACTCCTAGCGTTGAATATGACCCTTCTTCGGGAACATACTTTGGGGATGTGACATACCCCTCTCAAGAAGGAAAAGCCAAAAATGCTTTGGTTTTTATGCTAGGAGGAATTAGCACGCGCTGGAAGCAGGTTATTGCTTATTATTTTAGCAATGGTAAAGGGCTGGGTATTGATTTTAAAAACATCATCATAGAAATCATACAAGAATGTCACAAGATAGGTATCTGTGTTGTTAATGTTACAACAGACATGGGGTCCTCAAATAGAGCCACCTGGAAAGACTTCGGCATAAAGTGCAGCCGAAACGGTGTTGATAAATCATCCATACCCCATCCTTGTGATTCCACAAAGATGTTGACTTTTATGGCTGATGTGCCTCACCTTATAAAGAACATCAACTCGTGCCTTCTAGCAAATAAGTATTTTCTTCTACCTGAATATTTTTTAAACAAGTATGATTTGTCCTATCCTAAGGTACAATCAAAGCATTTGGGTAAAGTTCTTTATCACCAAGAAAATGCTGAATTGAAATTAGCACCAAAATTAACGTTAGGGCACTTGGAAAACAATCATTTTTAAAAAATGAAAGTTTCAAATGCAACAGCTGTTATTTCACACGAAGTAAGCTGTGCATTGAAACTTATAGCTGAGGAAGAAAAAGATGAAAAGTTAAAAACTACTGCATGGTTTTTGCAGCATGTACATAGATGGTTTACTTTAATGACATCCAGACATGCCATTATTGCCATCAGTAACTTTAATAAACAATCGTATTTTGAAACAATAACTTTTTTAGCCGAGACCATAAATTTATTCAAAAACCTAAAAATTGTAAACCATCAAGATAAAATAATTTGGAAACCTATACAGACTGGTGTCATTATATCAACTATGTCGATGCTGCAATTACAATCAGTTCTTCTTGGTGAAATGAATGTTAAATATATTTTAACTTCTCGTTTCACACAAGATTATGTAGAAAACTTCTTTAGCCTAATAAGATCAAAGCAAGTTATACCAACTGCTTTGCAGTTCAAAAATAACCTTAAGTTAATTTGCATTTCCCAGTATTTTAAAAATTGTTCTGGCAGTTATGAGAATGATGATCGGGAGTTGGTACCAGGATTTTTGGAATTGTTTTCCACATCCATAGTAAATAAAGAAAATAGAAAAAAATCAACTGACTTACAAAAAAACAAAGAGATTGTCTTACCAAAAGATTGGGACAAAAATCCTTCCAAATTAAGCAATTTAGAAATGAATTGTCTTTATAATATTGCAGGCTACATAATGTCCAGAATAAAAAAGTTGAACACCAGCTGTGCAGTATGTTTAAATCACATTGTTAGTGATGAAAATGTTTCCGCCTCATTTTCCCAATTAGTATACCTTAAACAATATAAATCAAATGCTTTAACTTTCGTCAAAGAGAATATCTTTCTAAACTTATTTTATCGAATGGAAATTTTGTTTCGGAGTCTTGAATCCCATTTAATCACTTACAAAGAAAATTGCTCTGTATTTTTACGAGAGAAATTTGAAGCTGATGATACCATTAAAGTTTTAAATGTACCCTCCTGCCACAATATAAAATTAAAGATAATTCAACGTTTTGTCAGCTTCAGATTAAAAATATTTGGAATGAAGAAAAATAGGGATTTGAAAAAAATAGTTAGAATGAGCAGTAAAAGTTGTGCTATGCGTGATATAGTTGGTAACTTATAAAAATTTTATTATTAATTTTTTTTACTATTCATTTTTATTTTTAATTTCTGAAAACATTTATTATTAATTTTTTTTCCAAATACTTTTTTTTATGAGAAATTTATGTGCTACTGATTTTTCTGCAATCTTCTATTCAAAATAAATTTGAATTAATTAAATTAATAAAATTATTTAAATTCAAATAAATTTAAGTTGAGTAGTATCCTGTGGTTTATACTTCAGGTTGGTTGAAATTAATATATATGTCTTCTTTTTTAAATGTGACTTCTCTTTGGTACTTTTAATTAAATTACTTGTGAAATATAACTGTTTTGAATCTGCTTCTCTTGTGGTAATTAAGGTTAACTGACTTTAAAATGTTTTACTAGTAACAAAATTATTATTTTTTTCGAAATATAGAATTTCTTTGAATTGGAAATTATGTTTTTTATAATAAGCTTTCCCAATGAGTTTTGGAGAATTAATTAGTATTTCAGAGGGAAAATGTCAGCTGGAGAATTAGGTTTTATATAAATTTTAAAAACTATTTTTTACTATTATTAATTATTAAATTTGTCATTTTTCTTTGCCCTCCATTGTGCGAGACTGAAACATATATATTTCTAAATCTTAAAACAAAGGTAGAAGTAAATACTTATTTGAACAATTTTCATTTTACTTTTCACTTAAAAATACATTGAAGTAAAAGGTCAAGCTATTGATTGTACTGAATTAATTATTTTGTAAATAATGTAAATACTTTGTACCATTTCTTTAATATGTTATTAATATGTAATAAACTTTGATTTTATTTATATAATTTCACTTCATAATATTTCAATATTGTTGCTTGCTATTTCAATAAATGTGTAAATACTGGTAGTTGTAATAAATATAGTTTTCGAAATATAGAATTTCTTTAAATTGGAAATTATGTTTTTTATAATGAGCTTTCCCAATGAGTTTTGAAGAATTAATTAATATTTCAGAGGGAAAATGTCAGCTGGAGAATTAGGTTTTATATAAATTTTAAAAACTATTTTTTACTATTATTAATTATTAAATTTGTCATTTTTCTTTGCCCTCTATTGTGTGAGACTGAAACATATATATATTTCTAAATCTTAAAACAAAGGTAGAAGTAAATACTTATTTGAATAATTTTCATTTTACTTTTCACTTAAAAATGCATTGAAGTAAAAGGTCAAGCTATTGATTGTACTGAATTAATTATTTTGTAAATAATGTAAATACTTTGTACCATTTCTTTAATATGTTATTAATATGTAATAAACTTTGATTTTATTTATATAATTTCACTTCATAATATTTCAATATTGTTGCTTGCTATTTCAATAAATGTGTAAATACTGGTAGTTGTAATAAATATAGTTTTCGAAATATAGAATTTCTTTAAATTGGAAATTATGTTTTTTATAATAAGCTTTCCCAATGAGTTTTGAAGAATTAATTAATATTTCAGAGGGAAAATGTCAGCTGGAGAATTAGGTTTTATATAAATTTTAAAAACTATTTTTTACTATTATTAATTATTAAATTTGTCATTTTTCTTTGCCCTCCATTGTGTGAGACTGAAACATATATATATTTCTAAATCTTAAAACAAAGGTAGAAGTAAATACTTATTTGAATAATTTTCATTTTACTTTTCACTTAAAAATACATTGAAGTAAAAGGTCAAGCTATTGATTGTACTGAATTAATTATTTTGTAAATAATGTAAATAATTTGTACCATTTCTTTAATATGTTATTAATATGTAATAAACTTTGATTTTATTTATATAATTTCACTTCATAATATTTCAATATTGTTGCTTGCTATTTCAATAAATGTGTAAATACTGGTAGTTGTAATAAATATAGTTTTCGAAATATAGAATTTCTTTAAATTGGAAATTATGTTTTTTATAATAAGCTTTCCCAATGAGTTTTGAAGAATTAATTAATATTTCAGAGGGAAAATGTCAGCTGGAGAATTAGGTTTTATATAAATTTTAAAAACTATTTTTTACTATTATTAATTATTAAATTTGTCATTTTTCTTTGCCCTCCATTGTGTGAGACTGAAACATATATATATTTCTAAATCTTAAAACAAAGGTAGAAGTAAATACTTATTTGAATAATTTTCATTTTACTTTTCACTTAAAAATACATTGAAGTAAAAGGTCAAGCTATTGATTGTACTGAATTAATTATTTTGTAAATAATGTAAATAATTTGTACCATTTCTTTAATATGTTATTAATATGTAATAAACTTTGATTTTATTTATATAATTTCACTTCATAATATTTCAATATTGTTGCTTGCTATTTCAATAAATGTGTAAATACTGGTAGTTGTAATAAATATAGTTTTCGAAATATAGAATTTCTTTAAATTGGAAATTATGTTTTTTATAATAAGCTTTCCCAATGAGTTTTGAAGAATTAATTAATATTTCAGAGGGAAAATGTCAGCTGGAGAATTAGGTTTTATATAAATTTTAAAAACTATTTTTTACTATTATTAATTATTAAATTTGTCATTTTTCTTTGCCCTCCATTGTGTGAGACTGAAACATATATATATTTCTAAATCTTAAAACAAAGGTAGAAGTAAATACTTATTTGAATAATTTTCATTTTACTTTTCACTTAAAAATACATTGAAGTAAAAGGTCAAGCTATTGATTGTACTGAATTAATTATTTTGTAAATAATGTAAATACTTTGTACCATTTCTTTAATATGTTATTAATATGTAGTAAACTTTGATTTTATTTATATAATTTCACTTCATAAATATCAATATTGTTGCTTGCTATTTCAATAAATGTGTAAATACAAGTAGTTGTAATACCAATTTAAATAAATACTTATTTCTATAGTTTTCTCTTCACTTGAAAATACATTGATGTAAAAGGCCAAATTATTTTGTAAATAATGTAAATACCTTGTGCTGTTTGTTTAAAATGTTATTAAACTTTGATTTTAATGATAAAATTTCACTTCATAAGTATCAATCTTGCAGCTCGTTATTTCAAAGAATGTGTAATTACGAGCAATTAGGCTTGCATACTATGTAATAAAGTTTACTAGAATAAAAATTTGTGCTGATTTTTTTTTTCACTTATAAATTTGGAGCTTCATCATAGAAGGTAATGTTTTATATAAGATAAAGTAAGTTATCATTTATTAAAATATGTCTTTTTTTGTCCTGAAAAACCCAGATGCCAATATCACTAAATAATTTTTGTATGAAAATATTAAAAAAAAATTTATATTTAAAGAAACATTTCATAAGAAAAGATTATGGTATCGAATTGCATTACAGCTCAATTATTTTGCAATAATAAAATGCAATTAGGCTATCAAAACTAGATCATTGCATTTGGGAATAAAATTTAAAAAAAAATAGTGAAAATCATATGTGTTATATTTGATATGAACCCTACAGTACAGATTGCAGTGCTATTAAATTTAATTTCTTAAACTAATACAGTTAACAGGTTATAGATCTAGCTCTTCATTAAAATGCTTAACTTTGATTTCTAATTGAGTTGTAAAGTAACTTCTTTTTCACTCAAATATAAAAGAATGACTTTACATTATATTTTGTAGAATTTATTTTTAAAAACATTTGATAGAAAGTTTCAGAAGGAGACTTTCTTTTCATTCATTTATCTTTTGATAAATTTTACTTATTTTTGCATGATTATTAACTTAGGTGAAATTTGAAATACTTAAGTGGAATGCTCGCTTTCTTTTTATCTCAATAAATCAAATCAATATATTTTTTTTACCTGAATATATTTTCTAAATACAAACATATTTAAAAATACTTTTTCTCAGATTAAGGTTCCTATGCTCCATAAGTTATATCTCTTAACTTTTTAATGAAATGTGTTTTTAATACCAAAATTTCATGCATGTCATTAATAATAATGTATTATCCATTTTGTATTACAATTCAGTTCAATTCTTCACACATTGTATTTTTTTCCCTCTGAAATGTTTCAATACAAAATGAAAGTAAATTAAAACAAAAATATTTATCTCTTCTATGTTTTTAATTCTCCAAAATTTATTTCTGCATAAAAAAAGTCAGGAAACTTAAATGTAAAACTATTTGTCAGTATATATCAAGCTATAGTTAAAATTTAAGGTCTAATTTTTTTCTTTCTATTAATAAGAATTAGAAGTTCTATAAAATTTTTTTTATCTTGTATCATTTATACAGAAAAATAGAAAAAGGGGTGTGTAATGTGGGTTTATGATACCTTCAAATAATTTTTCACAGTTTGTTTTTATCAAAATTTAAAATGTTAAAAGTCCTTCGGAATAACACCAAATAAGCGAATGGCGCCAATTGCGGTGTATCATCTGGCAACCCCCTTGGACAAAAATATGACGGCGGCGCATGCGCTCTTGGGTATTGTCATCACTCTTTTCAATACAGGCACTCTAGTGGTGACTATGGTACCGAGGTACAACTATTTCAAGTAGGGTTGTAGGGTCAGCGAAATAAACGGAATATTTTTCTTTGGTCTATTGTGTTAGCCCTAGAGCAGTGGTCGGCAAACTTTTTAGCCAAAGAGCCAAATATGAACATTACAACAATGTAATAAAAAAAGTGGGAGCCAAATTTGCTTGCAATGCAAAGCATCGGCAGAAAACTTCCAACATTTGGACTAACAGAGGTTATCGAAAAATCGATGAAAAATGTTGTACCGGAACCACAAACATACATAGCAGGTGTAATAAAATCGTATAAAAATACCTGTAAGATGTGCAGCTAGATTGAAAAATACAGACACTTTTTAATAAGACAGGACAACGGCAGACACGGTGGATAAGACATAACTGTTCACCCTGCAGGTCTGTGATGCCAATTTGTACCCCCACTATTTTAAAAAAGTATGCGCGCATGGTTGTGGTACCTTTGTATCACACCGGAGTACGCCGAAAACATACGAACAATTTCAGCCAGTAACTTGTACATGGTTTGCGCTTATGTTTACAAAAATTAATAAAATTTAACTCGATGTTCGTTACGTATTTTCACAACAATATAAAATTTTAATTACCTATCTATCTATTAACTTAAACAAAAAATTATGCATGTTCTCGATTTGTAGAAGAATTTTAATTTATCAAAATAAGATGCAATTTTTTTCTTACCAAGTTTTTTTTTTTTTAAATGAAAATATTATTGCGCCTTCCGTGGATATTTCTGCCAGAGCCGCTCTTAAGGAGCCAAAGAGCCACATGCGGCTCTGGAGCCACATTTTGCCGACCACTGCCCTAGAGTGAAGAGAAGCTACCCTCCCTGGAATGCGCTGTTTTTTTTTCCATAGCAGCAGATGGCCTCAGACTTTTTGGCGGGGGGGGGGGGGGGAGCTCTTACCATAGACAAACTGTAATTTGCGGATATAATCGTGTGAGCTGACGACAAGATTACATCCTTTCGTTATTTTGTTTTTAGCTTTTCATTTTGTTTAAATTTTAAAAAAAAGTTAAAATTTTTTTTCATGCTTTTTCAATTGTTTTATTTATTTTTTCTTTTTAAAAATGTTTCCTTTCTTTGTAGTTTTATCTATTTGTGAGTGTGTACGTGTGTGTGGGACTCAAGTGTTACTTTCAATAAAAAAAAACAACTTAAAAAAACAACTTTAACAAGCAGTTAAAAGCAAATTGTATGTTATTAGAACAGCTATTGTCGTAATATTATGAGAAATGAAAATTATTTATTTTACGCTTTCAGTAAAAAATTGCTTACCAAAATTTTTTTCATTGAAACTTTTTAATATGAATACAACAATCTATATTTCTTACTTTTTTTTAATACACATACCACAATCATTAAGTTTAATTTCAATCTTACGTTCGCTTGAATCAGTAAATTTCAAGATCATGTTCAATAATAAGCCATTAAAGCAAGTAATAAATTTAACGTACCTTGTTACTCCTGTACCTAAAACAAATTTCTTACGTCAAAGTACGATGATTGAATTTGTATTTTATGATCTTTTGAATCAGTATTTAACAATAAAATACTTTGAAACTGTCCTTTTCTTGCTAAATGTCCGTAAACAACAGGAATATAGCTTTCTGACTAAAACATTATGCATATTGGCCTCAAATATAGGTTAACTTATTCAAATTTGATTGGATTTAATTCATTCAATACTCGAGGCTGGTTTAAATATATTAAAAATTCGAGGCTGGATTTAATCTATTAGATATTTGATTTTAATTTTGATAAGAATAGCATTGTCTTTGTAATAAAAGATGTTAAAAAGTGTGACGAATTTATTTCGCAAAAGACCTCTTTTGATGAATATGACAACATTTGGGACAGCTTATGTTTCAGCTTCGTTTTCGAATCAGCTCATTAAGAAACATCTTCTCCCCGATAAAAAAGATATAGACTTCCGAAACGTTGTTAATCATGGTGTCATAGGATATTGTATCATGGGACCTGTCCTCTATGGTTGGTTTCGATTTTTCAACAAAATTTTGCCTGCCGTGTCGAAAAGAAATATCATATTCAAAGTTTTAGTAGATCTCGCAGTGTGTACACCAGGGACTATTTCCATCTATTTTACAAGTAAGCAAAATATTTGTTATAATAATATTTTTATAATTTATTTATAATGAAAATGTTTTAATATATTGTTGATTTACAATATATTGTTAAATTAGTGACAGTAATTAAAAATTAATTAAAATTAATAATTAATTTAAAATTAGATTTTAGTTTAAAATTAATTATAATTTAAAAATTAATCAAGACCGATTATTATTTAAGGAAGATTAATTAATTAAGGGATCAAATATGTTGAATAAGAGGCAATAATTAGAAATTAATTGAAATTAAAAATTATTTTGAAATTGGTTATTAATTTGAAACTAGTATTAATTTAAAACTAACTATTATTTAAAAATTAATCAAGAAGGATTATTCTTTATGGAAGGTAAATTTATTAAGGGATCAAATTTTTTGAATTAGAAACAATAATTAAAACTTAATCAAAATTAATAATTAATTCTAAATTAGTTACTAATTTAAAATTAATCATTAATTTAAAATGAATTATTAATTCAAAATTAATTTCTATTTGAAAATTAATCAAGATTGATTATTATTTAATGAAGATTTATTAATTAAAGGATCAAATTTGTTGAACTGGAGACATTAATTAAAACTTAATTAAATTATTAATTAATTAAAAATTAGTCATTAATTTAAAGCTAGTTATTAATTTAAAATTAATTATTATTTAAAAATTAATCAAGATTGTTTATTATTTAAGAAAGAATAATTAATTAAGGGATAAAATCTGTTGAATTAGAAACAATAATTATAAATTAATTAATATTAATAATTAATTTGAAATTAGCTTTAAATTTAAAATTAGTTATTAATTTAAAATAAATTATTACTTAAAAATTAACAAAGATTTATTATTATTTAAAAATTAATAAATATTGATTATTATTTATGGAAGATTAATTAATTAAGGTATCAAATTTGTTGAATTAGAGACAATAATTAAAAATTTATTAATATAAATAATTAATGTGAAATTAGTTATTAGTTTAAAATTAGTTATTAATTTAAAATTAAGTATTATTTAAAAATTTATCAAGATTGATTATAATTTATTGAAAATTAAATAATTATGAAATATAAATTAATCGAGAGTTCAAGATTAATCAATGTTAATTATTCTTTAAAAATTAATCAAGATTAATTTTTATTTAAAAATATTTTAATTAATAATTCGGGAATCAAATATGAATTTCTCCAGAATTTTGCTTAATCTTTAAAATCACAATGAGATAATTAAAATAGTGTGGCCTTTAATGCTTATTATTGAATTATTTTGTAGGCAAAATATTTAAAATCATATTTATTAAACCTTTGAGGAGTAATGGGATAAAAACTGTTCTCTTATTGCTGACAATAATATAAATCATTTATTTCGTAACAGTTTTTATCTTTTATTATATTAAACTATTGTTGACAATAATATAAACCATTAATTTCGTAACAGTTTTTATCTTTTATTATATTAAACTATTGTTGACAATAATATAAACCATTAATTTCGTAACAGTTTTTATCTTTAATTATATTAAACTATTGTTGACAATAATATAAACCATTAATTTCGTAGCAGTTTTTATCTTTTATTATATTAAACTATTGTTGACAATAATATAAAACATTAATTTCGTAACAGTTTTTATCTTTTATTATATTAAACTATTGTTGACAATAATATAAACCATTAATTTCGTAGCAGTTTTTATCTTTTATTATATTAAACTATTGTTGACAATAATATAAAACATTAATTTCGTAACAGTTTTTATCTTTTATTATATTAAACTATTGTTGACAATAATATAAACCATTAATTTTGTAACAGTTTAAAAAAAAAGTAGTTGATTGAAAACTGCGTTGTGAAAAGATAAAAACTGTCCACTTATTGTTGACAATAATATAAACCGTTAATTTCGTAACAATTTTTTATCTTTTATTATATTAAACTATTGTTGACAATAATATAAGCCATTAATTTCGTAACAGTTTATATCTTTTGTTATAAAAACTGTTACGAAATTAATGGTTTATATTATTGTCAACAATAAGTGGACAGTTTTTATCTTTTAACAACGCAGTTTTTAATCAACTATCTTTTTCTTTTTTTTTTAAATGTAAACATAAAGAAAATTGCTTCCTTGTGCACATGCATTAAAAAAAAAAAACAGTATTTCATAAATAGTTAAACTGTTATTAATATTAATGATGTAATCTGCTTCAAAACCAGACATTATTTTATGAAATTGTTTTAAACCTATTTCAATTATGTTCTAATTTCTCCTGATTGCGCCTTATATTGATGCACAATAATTATTTTTTAAAATTGTACTAAATCCTCCATAAATTTAGTATTTTCTATAAAACTGTACGTAATTTGTCCGTATAATTATTATTATTTGTTTAAAAGTTAGACTACTCCTAATTGTAGCTAATTTTGTACTAATCATAGATTTATGCTGAGTTAAATAAATTGATTTTTAAATATAGTTTAAGTCCCATAATGGATTAATTGTAGACACCGTTCCCAGTAGAACAGCGAAGTCAAGCATCATTGGCTGCTGTCAGTGAGCGGGCGGGTGAGCACTATGATCAGACTGCATAAAGGGCACGTTGTATCGGTCCTCGTTAAACGGATCAACCGTATAAATTGCTCAACTTCACGTGCAGGTCGTCGGGCAGAAGTGATTTGAAATATAAAGCGCAAAGCTGCCTACAAAAAATGGAAAAATAAAAGCAATAAATAGATAAAAATAGAAGTATAAAAACCACAGTTCTGAGGGAGGAAAAGATGAAAAATAGAATAAGAAAAACCACAGTGGCTGAGAGGGACAAATCAAGGTATAATGCATTTCCACGTGCTATGGAGAGGTGGCGAGGAACTAATGTTGTTAACAAGGAAATCATGATTCATATAAAGAAAACGAGATTCCAAGGAATCAAGATGATCTGATATGATTAGGATGGAAATAATTTTGGCATCGTTGAAATTGAATTTATGCCTAAGATTCCAACAATGAGCAGAAAGTGATGATTTCTCGTATTTTTGATAACGGACATAATTATCGTTTGAAATGAAAAATATGAAAAATAGAATAAGAAAAACCACAGTGGCCGAGAGGGACAAATCAAGGTATAATGCATTTCCACGTGCTATGGAGAGGTGGCGAGGAACTAATGTTGTTAACAAGGAAATCATGATTCATATAAAGAAAACGAGATTCCAAGAAATCAAGATGATCTGATATGATTAGGATGGAAATAATTTTGGCATCGTTGAAATTGAATTTATGCCTAAGATTCCAACAATGAGCAGAAAGTGATGATTTCTCGTATTTTTAATAACGGACATAATTATCGTTTGAAATGAAAAAGATGAAAAATAGAATAAGAAAAACCACAGTGGCCGAGAGGGACAAATCAAGGTATAATGCATTTCCACGTGCTATGGAGAGGTGGCGAGGAACTAATGTTGTTAACAAGGAAATCATGATTCATATAAAGAAAACGAGATTCCAAGAAATCAAGATGATCTGAAATGATTAGGATGGAAATAATTTTGGCATCGTTGAAATTGAATTTATGCCTAAGATTCCAACAATGAGCAGAAAGTGATGATTTCTCGTATTTTTGATAACGGACATAATTATCTTTTGAAATGAAAAAGATGAAAAATAGAATAAGAAAAACCACAGTGGCCGAGTGGGACAAATCAAGGTATAATGCATTTCCACGTGCTATGGAGAGGTGGCGAGGAACTAATGTTGTTAACAAGGAAATCATGATTCATATAAAGAAAACGAGATTCCAAGAAATCAAGATGATCTGAAATGATTAGGATGGAAATAATTTTGGCATCGTTGAAATTGAATTTATGCCTAAGATTCCAACAATGAGCAGAAAGTGATGATTTCTCGTATTTTTGATAACAGACTTAATTATCTTTTGAAATGAAAAAGATGAAAAATAGAATAAGAAAAACCAACGTGACCGAGAGGGACAAATCAAGGTATAATGCATTTCCACGCGCTATGGAGAGGTGGCGAGGAACTAATGTTGTTAACAAGGAAATCATGATTCATATAAAGAAAACGAGATTCCAAGGAATCAAGATGATCTGATATGATTAGGATGGAAATAATTTTGGCATCGTTGAAATTGAATTTATGCCTAAGATTCCAACAATGAGCAGAAAGTGATGATTTCTCGTATTTTTGATAACAGACTTAATTATCTTTTGAAATGAAAAAGATGAAAAATAGAATAAGAAAAACCACAGTGGCCGAGTGGGACAAATCAAGGTATAATGCATTTCCACGCGCTATGGAGAGGTGGCGAGGAACTAATGTTGTTAACAAGGAAATCATGATTCATATAAAGAAAACGAGATTCCAAGGAATCAAGATGATCTGATATGATTAGGATGGAAATAATTTTGGCATCGTTGAAATTGAATTTATGCCTAAGATTCCAACAATGAGCAGAAAGTGATGATTTCTCGTATTTTTGATAACAGACTTAATTATCTTTTGAAATGAAAAAGATGAAAAATAGAATAAGAAAAACCAACGTGACCGAGAGGGACAAATCAAGGTATAATGCATTTCCACGCGCTATGGAGAGGTGGCGAGGAACTAATGTTGTTAACAAGGAAATCATGATTCATATAAAGAAAACGAGATTCCAAGGAATCAAGATGATCTGATATGATTAGGATGGAAATAATTTTGGCATCGTTGAAATTGAATTTATGCCTAAGATTCCAACAATGAGCAGAAAGTGATGATTTCTCGTATTTTTGATAACGGATATAATTATCTTTTTCCCTCTCGGCTACTGGGGTGTTTCAAGTTTTGTTTCTCACATATATTTTTCCGTTTTTCTTTGGAAAATTTTCCTTTTATATTTCAAATGATTTCTGTTTCTTCTTATTCATGTTTGGGAAGTCCTGAAAATGGACGCCTGTTTTTGAGCGCTTAAAAGACGTCGACTGTTTTTTCCTATTAACATGTTTTTGAAGCGAATGAAGTTTTAAATTAGGTAATCTCTTCGTACTTAGATTAAAAATGCTAGGTGCTTCGATTTTATTCGGGTAGCAAATTTACATTTTAATAGTCATTTAAGTGTTCGTTTTTTTAGAGCAATAAAAGCATTGTTGTGTCAACGGGAAGAAACAAATTTTGCCCTTTATCGGGGATTATGAAATATTTTTATATATATAGATGTAATAAACATTTAATAGTAAAAATAATAAATAAATTATAATTATTATTCATATAATTTTTATTTATATACCCAATTATTGATTCTTAATATTATTTTAATAATCGATTGTTTTGTTATTTTTTTCGATAAGGTATGAGTATATTAGAAGGCAGAGAAGATATCTTTGCTGAACTTAAACACAGATTCTCAAAAGTAATGACAGTAAGT
This sequence comes from Parasteatoda tepidariorum, assembly GCF_982258835.1. Taxonomy (NCBI): domain Eukaryota; kingdom Metazoa; phylum Arthropoda; class Arachnida; order Araneae; family Theridiidae; genus Parasteatoda; species Parasteatoda tepidariorum. The sequence continues at coordinate 22,988,985 of NC_141758.1, read as the reverse complement.
ATATTTTGAGTACAGTGAAGCAATTAATTTTTAAATGCATTTTAAACCAGGTGATTAATCTTTACTTACTGTGTTGTTTCTAAACAACGATAGCCTGGTTCAGTCTTCTAAATTTTTTTAATTTGAGAGACTTAGATTTGACAGTTTTCAACTTAAATGGCAATATTGCTTTCATTTAACGTAGTTAATATAACGTTTCTATTAACGTTTTACATAATAAATTTCCTCGTTCATTTGCCAATATACAAATTTCTTTTTATGATGAATTGTCGTTTAAAGGTTAATTTGTGACATATCTTTCATGTCTTATAATTTTGTAGATTAGAAAACTGAGAAACTTCCATAAGAGTAGGAATTATCAAAGTAAAAATAATAATAATTAGACAGTAGAATAAGTTTTTGTAGAAGAAAACAATAGAGTGAAAGTAATTTTTTTACAGTAGGCTAATAAGTGGACTTTTTAAGAAAAACTGTTACTTAAAAGTTGCAAGAAATTATTAAAACATTAAAGGAAATTTTAACTTTAACACGTTGAATGCCTCGCTAATTTTACATGGCTTGCACTTACCCGTCTGGCCAAACGGTAAATAACTACAAACTAAATTTGCAAATTTGACAGATTGTGCAAGTATTTTAAAAGGTTTAGCATGAAACTTCACTGAAATAAGCTGTGAATTGTATAAGCATAAGAATTGTTTAGAAATAGTGGTGGATAAAAATCTACTAAATTAAATTTAGTAAACCAAGAATTACAATTAATAAATTACCACTTGAAAATATTTATTTGCTGTCCGGAGCACGTTGGTATCTCTGCGTATTTTTATAAAGTACTGTGTATTTGTATAAAGCTATTTTTGTGTGCTCTATATTGCATTAATTTCTTCAAGCTATCGGGTTGTTCGGAAAGTGATTTCGTTTTTCCGATTGAGGATTTAATTATATTTTTTCAAACCCAATTTCGCACTTAAGCCGCATTATCATTATATGTTTTGAGAGCTGATATAGCAAGGCTTGTGTGTGAAAAAGTTCAATTAATTCTACGCAGTAGTTTTTGGTTGGTATCCTTTTAAATATGGAGAGCAGCAAGCAGCAATTTCGTCATATTTTACTTTCTTACTATATAAAAGGTAAAAATGCTGCTCATGCCAGAAAGAAATTAACCGAGGTGTATGGAGAAGATGTGTTGACAGTACGCCAGTGCCAGAATTGGTTTGCAAAATTTCGATCTAGCAATTTTGGTGTCGAAGATGCACCATGTTCTGGAAGGCCGGTTGAAGCTGATAAAGACACGATAAAGGCATAAGTTGATGAAAATCGGCGAATAACAACACGTGAGATCGGTGAGAGGTTAAATATATCGAATTCAACTGTTTATGGTCACTTGAAAGGCCTGGGTTTTACCTCGAAGCTCGATATATGGGTTCCCCATGTTCTCACGGAGAGAAATTTGTGTCGTCGCGTCGACGTCTGTGATTCGCTTCTCAAACGTCACGAAAATGATCCATTTTTGAAGCGCATCATTACTGGGGACGAAAAATTGGTTGTTTATAACAATGTCAAACGCAAGAGATCATGGAGCAAAAAATATGAACCGGCTCAAAGCATTTCGAAAACCAATATCCATCAAAAAAAGGTAATGCTGTCTGTTTGGTGGGATTTTAAAGTAATGTTTTTTTTTTTTTTTGAGATTTTACCGGATAACACAGCAATTAATTCGGAAGTCTACTGTCGTCAGCTGGACAAACTGAATGAGGCACTTCAACAGAAAAGGCCAGAATTAATCAATAGAAAAGGTATAGTGATCCATCAAGATAATGCGAGACCTCATACAAGTTTGGTCACTCACCAAAAGCTTTTACAGCTTGAATGGGATATACTACCACACCCACCATATTCTCCAGATCTGGCACCTTCGGATTATTATTTGTTCCGGTCACTGCAAAATTTTTTGGACTCTAAAATCTTTACTTCAAATGAAGAGGTCAAAAATCACCTGGATCAGTGTTTTGCCAGCAAAGACCAAGCATTTTATGAGCGTGGAATCATGCTACTACCAGAAAGATGGCAAAAGGTGTTGGACCAGAATGGTTAATATATAATTTAAAAAAAATATTTATTCATTATACAAAAATTGTCTTTCGTTTCCCCCCCCCCCCCGAAAAAAAAAAACGAAATTACTTTCCGAACCACCCAATATTTTAGTAACTATAATAACATAAAAAAATTAAAAATTTACTCGAATTATGTGTTTCTAATAATCTTGGCTTCGCTGGTCACCGGTGACCCCTGTGGCATTCAACGTGTTAAACTAAAAATAAATAAATAAATATGAAGCATTCTTTTCCTTTATCTTTATTTTTGGTAACACAATGGATTATTTTGAACCGCAGAGCTTACAAAAGGCAATGGCAGCAAGTTAAAAACTACAAGAGAGTTAACATAAGCGGCATAGTAAAATATTGGATCATATTTGAACAAGAGTTAGCTAGATTAAAAATGGGTTTAGAAAAATCCATTGTTCTATATATATAAACTGAAATAAATTGCTTAGAGTTTTAAAAACTTAAGAACATTTTTCTGTACAACCAAATGCAGCACAAAAAACCACTATATTTGAGTACATAATATGTATCAATTTGGTATTATATCTTTTACTTGCATCTTTAGTAGTTAGCAGGTCTCAAAGTTTTCATTCTTATAAAATTGATAGTTTGCATGACTAATAAGGTTGGAACCAGCTTCCATAGGGACTAAAGAAGGATAACATAAAGTCCTGTTTACAAAATTAGTTTCAATAACATCTAAGTCTAATCAAATATAATCTATTTCCTATTCTTTTCTTCTTTTGCTTTGTTGTAATGCTCCCCACTCGGAATCTTGGCGATTTCACTCAAAATTTGAGGAGCAATTATTTCGTATTTATGGTATATTTTTAAATTAAATGTCCTTTCAGGCATATAAGAATAAGAAATACATGCCTTGGAAATGTGGAGCTCTAGTCCGGAATAATTTTTAAAGTAACGAGCGTTAAAGATTCGGGTTTATTAAAAGCAATTTTTTAAAGCAATTTTAAGTGTTCATGATTCCCCATTATCCAGTTCTAGTGTCATATAATTTCCTAAACGTAATATGTTGAGCTATATTTATTTTTAAAACACATGTTTCAAGCTTTATCCATTTTATTAAACGTATACATTGTGCTACGGTTATTTTTTAAAACGCGTGTTTCAAGGTTTATTCATTTTCTTAAACGTACATGCTGAGCTATGTTTATTTTTTAAAACGCGTGTTTCAAGCTTTATCCATTTTCTTAAACGTATACATTGTGCTATGGTTATTTTTTAAAACGCGTGTTTCAAGGTTTATTCATTTTCTTAAACGTATATGCTGAGCTATGCTTATTTTTTAAAACGCATGTTTCAAGCTTTATCCATTTTCTTAAACGTATACATTGTGCTATGGTTATTTTTTAAAACGCGTGTTTCAAGCTTTATTCATTTTCTTAAACGTACATGCTGAGCTATGTTTATTTTTTAAAACGCGTGTTTCAAGCTTTATTCATTTTCTTAAACGTATACATTGTGCTACGGTTATTTTTTAAAACGCGTGCTTCAAGGTTTATTCATTTTCTTAAACGTACATGCTGAGCTATGTTTATTTTTTAAAACGCGTGTTTCAAGCTCAATATTATTTTCTTAAGCATATTATGTTGTGCTATATTTCTTTTTTTTAAATGAGTCTTTCAAGCTCAATCCACTTTCTTAAAAGTATTTGTTGAGCAATGTTTATTTTTCAAAACGCGTATTTCAAGCTCTCTCCATTTTCTCAAACGTATACATTGTGCTATATTTATTTTTTAAAACGCGTATTTCAAGCTCTGTCCAGTCTCTTAAACGTAAACATTGTGCTATGTTTTTTATAAAACGCGTGTTTCAATATTTATTCATTTTCTTAAACGTATATGCTGAGCTATGTTTATTTTTTTAAAACGCGTGTTTCAAGCTCTCTATCCATTTTCCGATAGATTCCAAAGTAAAATGTTTATTGACAATATAAGTTTATTTTTGGCAGTCTAATGAATTTTGTGATATTTACAAACTACTTTGTCAACAGATTTAAACGAAAATATTCATTGACCCAGCTACATTGATCTTGTTCATTGCATAAAAATTGTAAATGTTTTCTTTTATGCTTTAAATAAATGCATTCTTTTTCTAGTGTAACATCTGTTTTTGGGTACCAGCACAAGCCATTAGCTACCGTTTTATACCACCGTATTTTCGAGTGGGTTTTATTGGATTTGCATTGTTTATATGGATAAACATAATATGTGTCATTAGAAGTCAAGAGGTATCAATTAATTTTCTCATCTTTAATTAAACTTGTTTCGATACTTTTTATATAAATCTTCTTTTTAATATTTTTAACACATTGATTGATGTTTTTCTAAAACATTTTGCAACATTTTTTATTTTTATTTTGACGCCTTACATTTTTTTTAAACTTTGCGAACGATTCTGATCAAAAATAGTTATTCCTAGGATTTCATGTTATCACGAATATTGTGTCATACATTTTTTGTAGACTAGTTGTTTTTGCTTTTGTAAAAGTTTGCAAAACTCATATAACTATGAATATCTAACAAAATTTTAAATTTTTTTTAGCGTTTCTTAAATTTTAAATGTTTTGTTATGCATTGAAGAATAAGGTTCTGCACTCAAATATGCTATAATGTATTATTAACATTTAACCATTAACCATTAACCATACCTGCCAACTCTCCCGGATTTTGAGGGAGATTTTATTTTTATATTTAAAGTGGTAGTAAATATATACTATTTTTTCTTATATAAATTTAATTTTTAAATGATTTTGATCACCACTATTCTTACAAAAATTAAGCTTATATATTAATATGCGTTACTATCATGGTTGTCAAATTAATTATTACAAATACAACGTATTTGTTTGCTTAAAATTGAAGTTTTAATTCCATTTTAATACCACTGGGAAAATGATAATGGAAGGGGTTAAAAGTTGGCAGGTCTGCATTAACCCTTTGTTGCAGATGGGACACTGGTGTTCTTATTATATAGTATTTTAATCTGATGATCTAATAACAAGCAAAAATGCATTTTGATGTCTTTTAATTATGTCTGTTAATTATGTCTTTTAATTATGTCTTATTAAAACTGTCTAATAGTTACTAAAAAATGTGTTAGAATATTGAAATTATATTTGTACTAAAATATAAAATCCAAAAAAAGTAGTTTGAAAGAATTGTTTTTCCATTCGTATTTTATCAATAATTAACTTTGTAAATTAAAGAAATTTCAATGATGAATAACTGTTTCTTTTACATCTAAATAACTGCAATTGAGTGTAAATTTGAAAAACTATTGTTTAGAAGTGAACCGTTTTAGGAAAATGTTACATTTAATGCAAAAAAAGAAAAAAATACACCTGTGTTTTTTGACGTATTTCATAACCATAAATTTTTAAAATGTTAAATATAATTTTTTCCACTTATTATGACCTTAAATAATATAATGAAAAAAGTGTGATAATATGTTTAATTAAAATTCTGTATCAGAGGGTTAAAGATTAAAGAAAATTCTGGATTAATTCATATTTAATTCCCAAGTAATTAATTATATAATTTTTTAATAATAATTTTTTAATAATAATTATTTTCTATTAGTTGATTTAATTAATTATTAATTAATAAATAATTAAAACTTTATTTTGAATTAAAAAATTTTTTTACAGTGGTTTTATGAAACTTTCTTAGATTGTTTCTCCATTTGTATAAAACATTTCAGTTAAATTTTTTTTTTGCAGATTCCAATTCGGAAGAAAGTTGAGATCCCTGCCGTGTTTGGATGGTGTGCTGTTACTTGCAGTCCTAGTTCAGAAGTTGAAGGTCATAAAAAACAGCGAGAACTTCTCACTTTGTGGGAAGTATAATGAAAGTGCAGTGATAAGTAATGGCAGAGTAGGTGTAATAAAAATATTTTCATGATGATTCTCAGGTATAATGATAAGTAATGACAGAGTAGATGTAGTGAAAACATTTTAATTATACTTCCTCAGGTACAATGATAAGTAATGACAGAGTAGGTGTAATGAAAATATTTTCATGATGATTCTCAGGTATAATGAAAAGTAATGACAGAGTAGATGTAGTGAAAACATTTTCATTATTCCTCCTCAGGTACAATGATAAGTAATGACAGAGTAGGTGTAATAAAAATATTTTCATGATGATTCTCAGGTGAAAACATTTTCATTATATTTCCTCAGGTACAATGATAAGTAATGACAGAGTAGGTGTAATGAAAATATTTTCATAATGATTCCTTAGGTAATGACAGAGTAGATGTAATAACAGAGTATAAGTAATGACAGAGTAGATGTAGTGAAAACATTTTCATTATACTTCCTCAGGTACAATGATAATGGCAGAGTAGGTGTTAGGAAAACTTTTTTATTATACTTCCTCAAGTATAATGATAAGTAATGGAAGAGTAGGTGTATTGAAAATATTTCATTATACTTTCTCAGGTATAATAATAAGTAATAGCCGAGTAGTATTAATGAAAATATTTCCATTATACTTCCTCGTGCATAATGAATGATAAGTAATGGCAGAGTAGGTGTAAGGCAAACATTTTCATTATACTTCTTCAGGTATAATGATAAGTAATGGTATAGTAGATGTAATGACAGTCATCACACCTACTTATTAACGGTCATTTTATATTTTAAGAAACAGTTTAATATATTCCTTATAACTTATATATTATATATAAGTGCAACGACTTCTTTAACCAAGTTTGATATGAAATTAGTTTACTACTAGCTTTATCTCTTTTTCAGGGCTCAAACAGTCCTATTTTATAGCACTAGGTTTGATGAAGGTATAAGAGCTTTTCGTAAACAAACACAGCTTAATTTATTATAGTTTGCAGCTTAATAACGCACCTTTAATTTCGTTTTTAATAATTTATTTTGTCAGTTTTTATAACTTGCAGATACGGTTTGCAAAATTATAGCAGAGCGAAATTGTTAGTGTGAAACCAAATTATATATTTTTAAATTTTTCTGGAGCAATTGAACAAGGTTAAGTGTTGAACTAAAGCAACAATTTATAATAAATTGTTTATTGCGAAACCAAATTATGTATTTTTAAATTTTTTCTGGAGCAATAGAACAAAGTTAAGAGTTGAACCAAAGCAATAATTTGTTGTAAATTGTTTATTGTGAAACCAAATTATATATTGTAAAATTTTTCTGGAGCAATAGAACAAGGTTAACAGTTTAACTAAAACAATAATTTGTAATAAATTGTGTATTATGTGTTTTATCCATTATCAGGGATGCCACAGATGGCTAAAAATGTAAAAAGTGGTAGCAACTCAATCCATTTTTAGTTACTTATTATCTCTTCAATTATTCAATCGTAAATGCCACTATGACATACATTTCAAACTATACATAATTAAACTTAAAACATACCTTATATGCGTTTTCAATAGTAAACTGAAAATACATACTATTAAAAGTCGCTAATTTTATCTCTTTTAATAAGACTTTAATTTTATTAGTCACCACTTTTTGCATTTGTAATCGCCTATGGCCAACCCTGCATTATGTATTTCTCCCAATAAGATTTCATTTTTTAATTGGGATTAGTAAATAGCGTAAATGCATAAAATATTTGTGACGAACAGTTATTTATAATATTATTGTAACAATAAACAAAATCATTTCTGTAAATATGTAGATTATGTATAAAATTGAAAATAAATATATTTTGAAAAAACTATGTTAAATTTTTTGGGGCTAAATTGAATTTTTGTTCTACTTCAAGATCATATTTAAGGTGGTGGTGCCTCAGCATCAGTCATTGGAACGTGCACGAAAAATAAAAAAATGAAGGAAACTGAAATTAAAAAATATATGTGAAACTTTTTTCAAAAGTTTTTGAAAATAAAACACTTACCTATTAGATAAGAATAAAAAAATATATTTTATGACATAGATACATTTATAATGAGTCACCAGCTGTAAGAACATCTTATATATTCCTTATATATTTCTTTATTCAATATGTTCTCCCAATATATTCATTCAGCAGGTTTGCCCTAGCGACTGAAAATGAGAAATGGAATGACTAATAAATTCTCAAAATTATTAGTCATTCCATTATAATTAATAATAAAAACTCAAAATTTTATGAAAAAGGATTAAAGCCTTTTTCTAGCCTACTTTTTTTAGTTTAATTTCAAAAAAAAAAATATGAATTTGAAATATAAATCTTACTATTAAATAATTAAGGAGATTATAAATAAATTTAAAAAAAATATTCAGTTTCTACCATTTTTTTTAATTATAAGTCACCTGTGACTTTCCAGCTTACAGGACTTTTTTTTAAATATTAGATTTTTGTAGCATTAAAAGTGGTAGCTAAGCAAGGTTTCAATAAAGCAAATCTATGAAAATTTCAGATAATTGGACAATTGCGTATATGTTTATTTTACCTAATATATGCCACTTGGATTCATGTTGTGATGAACATAGTTATTCTGAATAGAAAATAGAAGCCTAAATTTAGCTACAACTTTAAATATAAGGTATATTTTAACATTTGACATAAGTCTCTCATTCAGACTTTTTCTAAGCGCGGGAAAAGTGAGCTGGTGTCAAATAGTTGAGACATAATACTTTGTTTCGTTCTAAGCCCACTAGAGAGCAGCACTAACACTATTTAATTCTTCGGCATTGCAAGTTTTGATAATTTTTTAAATACTGCTATAATTTTATTAAATTTTAACTTATGTTAAACATGCATATAAAGGACAATTATCAACGTAATTCCTTTAAAAAAATTTATATTATTCAATTCTATCATAGGAAAATATTCCGTAGAAAACATAAATGTAGAACTCTTAAGATCAATTTTTCTTTTTATCTTGAAGATGAATATGAAAATAACATACTAACATCTTTTCGATATAAAATTCATCCTCTGTCAAAAAAATGATGCATTCAACTGAGGAAGACACTATTTGCACTATCACTATTTTTACTATGTTATATTTTCATTTATATGCCAAGAACAATTATTCATAATAAACGGCCGTCATAGTAAAGAAATATGCTGTATTCAATTGAATAACAGATAGTAAAGTTCCTATATGAATTATGAAAATGTTGTTATAAAGTTATTCTTATCAACTATTATCCTGAACTATTAATGAGAAATTTGTTTTCTATAAAAATCAAGGGAATATAATTTTTTTTTTATTTAATTGCCTCATTGGCGTTAAAAAATTAAAATTTTGAGTATTTCAAATAAATTTTCTCAAATTATTCGAAAATCACGATATAAGGATGATTAGGGTGAGAAAACAATAACGGAAGATTTAAAATGTTTTGGGAAATTAGTAATTGTGTGTCTTGATTAATTTATTTCTTTAATAACCACTTAGATTTTAAAAAAAATAACGTAATATATTATTACAGAAAAATAACAAACTTAAGTTATTTATTTTTTACCACTATTTTATTCAAAACTAATTAATAATTAGAAATGAGTAATGGCACTACTTTTCCATTTATGTTTACTAAAACTCAAGTTAGACGGAAACACGTTGCATAATTCAGGGAAATTCATAATAATAAAACATTTTTACTTTGTTAAAACAAGGCCAAATCGCAATTTTAAGCATTTGCTAACCCTTAACTAGAAAATGTTTAGTAATGCAATGATGAAAAAAAAAAAAAAAAAAAAAAAAAATATTACAAAACAAATCTGGTAAAATTGGGATCATAATAGAGAAATTATATTAATTGGATTACTTTTAAATATTATTGACCATAAATTAAAAGTTAAGAAGTAATACGAATTTAACTTGATTGGAATTAAATCTTTGATAACCAAAATCAACCCCTTGAAATTTTGAGAAAGCGTTAAATGAAGTGATTTATAATTCTATAATTTATAATCCCGTAATAAAAAAATTGCGGATGCCAACTGCATCGCACGAGCTATAATAATTTAAAAAACGGTAAACAAGTACAAACTAAATGTGCAAATATTTGACTAATTTTGCTTACTTTTTAAACGTGACGAATTATATAAGTGGCAATTCAAAAATAAGTGACAAATGATATAAGCTTTCGAATTGTTTAGAAATAGTGGTGGATGAAAACCAAATAAATAGAATTTATTAACTCAAGAATCTCACATTAATAAACTACCACTCGAAAATACTTATTTGCTGTCCGGAGCAAGTTGGTATTTCTGCGTAGATGCCGAATCTCCCGTGAAAACTAGGAGATTTGGTATCTACACTATGCAGAAATAGGAAATGGCTTGTTAAAATAATGTCAATAACCTTAGATTTCCCGATGAAGGCTGGTCAATACGAATTCCGCATCCGGCTTGCACCGACCACAGTGCTGAAGTAAAATCTCCTCAGTTGTAGACGGATCAAGGGTTTAAGTTGCTTTGCCGTCAGACTAACCGTGGGAAGTTTTCGTGGTTTTCCCCGCCATGTAACCCAAATGGGGTTTGTTCCATCATAATGTCCTCCACGGAGGCAAAATTTATCCCAATAATTGATCCTGAAGTTCCCTTGTCTTCGGAATTGGGTTCAAAATTACAAGACCACAGAATTGAACATTGGCTGTAGTAAACTTAAAATTGAGTCGGCTGTTCAACGACGGATATATAAAAAATTATCATGGATTATCTTTAAATCGTTTCGTTTACATGTTAGACATGAGACAACGTACAAGAGAAATATTAGAGGTATAATATTAGTACTATAGGAATTCGGGGCTAATACAACGAAAATTAATGAACATATTATAAAAAAGATTAAATAAAAGCTACATATTTGACAAGTTAGAAAGTGAATTTTTTTCTACTTTCAATGGTGAGATTTTTTTTAACCCATTAGCAAAATGGGTGCTGTTTTGGGTTTGATTGCGAGCGCATCTTGTTTGGACGTCATCACACTTTCAACTGTGTTCAAGAGTAATAGTAAACTGCGCGCATGCGTCGTCATTGCATGCGTTGCTATGAAGCTGGTGTTTGATAATTTTTTTATAATTCCTTTTTTCACGTTTAATTTTGTTATGCATTAAATTGGTGAGTTCATTTTTGAGATATGGGACCAGAGAGACACCAAAAATACTTCTTGAGTAGAGAATAAAAGAGAATTTCATCATTTGAGCGATATTTTTGTTTTTATTGTTTTAATTAAGAATCGGAAAATCTAACCTACAGTTGAAACTGGATCGTTTTCAATATTAATTCAGGTGAATATCACAAATAAAGAGAGCACAAAGCTGATTGAGACGGTCCCAAAGGTTAGAGTTTTTCCTTCTCTTCTAACCAGCAGGCATTTTTAATGTATTTACATAATAACAATTTAGAGTACTTTTATATTCTATATATTATTGAGTTATAATTTCTGTCTTGACGGTGATTTTAATCTAAGTATGAATAATGAAGAAAGAAGGTGACATCTTGAAACACGTACATAGGCAGGACTTGAAAACCAATCCGACGACAAACATCAATTGAGTCAGTTTTTGCAATCCATGAATTGAAATGTTGTGGCGGTTATCGAAGTCAATCCAGAAAAAAAAAATCATTTGACCAATGGGTAACTAGTGATCGTAATAAAGCGAACACAATTTTTTTCTTCATAATTAACGCGTTTCTTATGAGACTAAATTTAACTTTAATAATATCCTTACTTATACATACCCTTCAACTTATAAGGATTTTGAAAATAATTCTTTCTAGTGGTAGCGAACCAAAGTAGAAATTTTTAAAGCAAATGGATATCTCATAAAACTTTTATCAGAACTTAAGAATCTAGCCATATGGCCTGCACTTTTATAAGTAATAGTGAACAAGTTACGCTAAAATTAATTTTTTTTAAATATTAAGACATTAATTTTGCTACCGTCTGAAAAGAAGATTTCTGAAACTACGGAAATTCCGTAGCAGTTGGAGGGTATGCTTATATGTAATAAGGATTTTTTAATAAATGAAACGTAGTGTCTTTTATATTTTATTTATATTAATTCTTTTAAACGTGTTTTTAAAGAATTACTTATTTTTTGTTTAGCTTACTTATAAAAAATACAAAAATTACTTAGAGAATTTCTTGAAACTTTTTACGTTTTTAAGATTCTTTCTTTAGTTGCCAATTTAAATTTTTAATTTTTATTATTTATACTTAATATAAAATTAACAAAATAAAAAGGCTATATTACCATTACTTTTCTCAAAAAATAATTTATATTAAAACACTTTTTACATTAAAGGCTGTCTAGTACCAATATATAGTAAAATACTTTAAATGAATACCAGTTGATACTGGTAAGTAGTCTTAAAACGCAGACTGTTGCATAATTCGGTGCGCTGGCGGGTAATTTGCGCCATACACAAAACAATTATCCTAAGTTATGGAAAGCCGTGACAGTCGCAGATTTGGCTAGAACCAATGAAAAATTATATAAAATGGTTTAAAAGTTTTGAATTATTACTTGCCAACTTTTATATTTCTTGCGGAAGATTTTTTTTTTTTAAATGGTAGCTAGAATTTTAGGTACCAGAATCTTAGTTTGAAATTTTTTATTTCATAAAAATAGTTAATCCACTCTTCAACTCAGATTCTACAAAAAACAAAATTTCAACTGCTGTGACTGCCCAACATGCAAAAAGAATACAAGGCGTTCTCTTGCACTAATACTTTTCTTGCAACTGCGAATAAAAAGCTTCTTTACTTTTACCACTATTATTTCCTTGAGTAAAGTCTCCATACTGATTTTTAGAGATAGTCCGATCAGACCACTATAAAGATAAACCAGCGACGACGACGATCTGTGCTTGATAAGGTACCTTCCCGCGTTAGCGGGCACCAGACCTCTTAATCTAAGTTATGCCCTAGAGCAGGGATGGCGAACCAATGGCACGCGACACAATAATCTGGGCACGCCATCGATCACAAAGTTCACTATGAAGCATATTAACAATTAAATTGAAATGCACAAAAACAAACAAAAAAAAAATGAACAATTAACAAAAAAAATTAACAATTTAATGCCAAAAAACAATAACTGTAAAAAACAAGCTAACAAAAAAATAGTGCGTGGTGTCCCTCCGCGTGGAAGAAGTTAAACTTCGTAACCTGTGACGTTAATTGTAGAAGAATCAGCAGTCGTAGAAGGATCACTAGTTCTATTCAACGACTCTTATTCCTGCTCCGCTTGCTTCCGTGCTTTGTAATAACGGTAATAATTGTGCATTTTTCCCTCGTGGACCTCTTGAACCATTGGTAGTGCTTGTGGTTGCCTCATAATGTAATGTTGCGTCATAATGTAATTTCAAAAGACAAAACCTAACAATCAATTGATATTCGCAAGAGACGTACCTTGACATAACCTTAAATCCGTCGCATTGTCCGTGGGATTGTTTTTCACTTATTTTTTACAATTCGCGATCGCAACGAACTATAGGGGGCGTTGTTGTATGAGACGCTTACCTGCGATTTCTATATGAACCGTCATTCAGTTACTCTGGAGACGTCGTTAATGTAGCGTGTAGCATTGCCAGGCCCCTCTTCCCCACTGGGCACTATGGGCACGTGCCCAGGGCCCCGCGATCGAATGGGGCCCCCTAGTTCCTGCCAGATTACCAAATCATAACCGATACATTATTACCGAAAAACATTAATTTTGAAAAATCTGATGATAATGACTTACTACAATACCTACGCTTATTATATTAGCTTTAGTTTGCCGCATGCGGATAGCTATACCTTGTACAACATAGCTTGAACTTTTTGACAGATGGGTCAGTGATGGGAAACAGAAAATATCTATTGGTGTAAAAAATGTGTTGGCTAAATATGTGGCTGTATGTATGTTTTAAACTGTTCAAAATAAATAAATTCATTCGTCAATCAATTTTATTGCACTAGACATAAAAACATTGGGTAGGTAAGAAACCATTGTTTTCAGTTTTTCTATTTAAATTTTACCTCGAAGCAATAAAAACCACTTAAGACTTTCGGAAAATGCTTGAGTCCTTAACAGGTACTTTTATGTTGTGTGTCTATTCTTATGATTATTATCAATTTTTAATATTATTAAAATAAGAAGATATTGTTCGTCGTTGCAAAGTTATATCGATTTCAGATTTGACATCTGTCAAAAAGAAAGATCAAACTAATAAATAAACAGGGTATAATACTCCACTCTCTCTCAAAAATGAGTTTTTCCGATATTAGTATGTTTAGGTTAATTTAAATACCTATATGTAAGTATAAGAATACAATTTAAAAAAAAATTATTAAATTAAAAAAAGAATTATTTGATGCGGTGTGGTTTATGTCTTAAAGAAACCTATTCGAACGTCATTCGTAATACCAAAGACAAAAAAGGGGAATTCCCGATTCCCGATCGTCGTTTGACTTGACGAACGGGAATTCCCTTCAAGTATTTGTCTGCGATGTTGTGGCGTTTGTTTTGTTTGTAGTTGTTAGTTTGTTACTGACTGTGCTCGAGCTCTGATAAAAAAAATAGTATTGTTTGATTAAATCGTCGTTTTGTCTGTTTTGTGTTAGCGAATATTTTCGTTATAAAATTAATTAAATAGTGAATTATAATATAAAATGTCGAAACGGTCATATCCTAGTGGATCTGAAAAAAGGAAAAAAGCTCTACATCAGAAAGAAGTAATTGAAAAGTTACCAAAATTAACATCATATTTTACTACTACTACTGGAGAAACTTCTGTAAGTAGCAATCAACTCATAAATGTTCCACATGATGACTCAGCTCAATTACAAATTGCGGGAATTTCTAAACCTTCATGTTCCAATTTTGAAAAAGAGATTGAATCAGAAAGCGACTATTCCTACGACGAAAGTGCAATGACTTCAGTGACTTCACTAAAACCGACAACTCCAACTGTGTCAATTGAACAGCAGTTTTCCAACACAGAAGAATTAATATCGCACGATCCCGCCGATTATTTTCACGAAAAGTTTGTTGAAATAAATCGCGAAATTTTAATTCGTAAGGGACCAGTATATTTTCAAAATAAAGATTCTGACTTTTCCGAGGCATCCAGAACATACAAAGATGGTAATAAATTAGTAACGAGATATTTCAACAAAGCATTATTTATTCGCAAATTAAAGAACAATGAAAGCGTCGAAAGAAAATGGTTGCTGTATTCGCCTTCCAAATGCTCTGTATTTTGTTTTTCATGCTGCTTATTTAACCCAACTGATGTTAATCTTTGCTCTCGGAATGGATGTAATGATTGGAAGCATATTAATCACATAATTTTAACACATGAAAATAGCCCAGCGCATAAGCAATCTATGATGACTTATCTGGCACGAAGTAAAGCGGTTGGTAGAGTAGATATAGACTTATTATCTCAACATCAAAAGGAAGTGGATTACTGGAGAAACGTACTTAAACGGATTGTAGCTGTTGTAAAATTTTTGGCATCGAGAGGGCTTCCATTTCGCGGCGACAATGAAATCCTAGGATCTCCAAACAATGGAAATTATTTGGGTTGTGTGGAATTATTGAGTGAATTTGATCCATTTCTTGCAGATCACTTAAAAAAATTTGGGAATCCTGGAAAGGGTAACATTTCTTATTTATCAGCAAATATCTGTAATGAGTTTATTGAAGTAATGGGAAAACAGGTTCTAAAAAAAATTATAAATGAAGTTAAATCAGCAAAATATTTTTCCATAAGCGTTGACAGTACGCCCGATCTGTCTCATATTGACCAGCTAACTTTCATCATTCGATACGTAAAAGACTGTGTTCCTGTTGAAAGGTTTTTGAAATTTATACCTATTAAAGAACATAAATCTAAGTATTTAGCGGAGACCATCTTAAATTTTTTAGAGATACATGATATTCCCATAAAAGATTGCAGAGGACAAAGCTACGACAATGCTTCAAATATGTCGGGAAAGTATAGTGGTCTACAAACAAGAATCAAGGAAAAATGTGAATTTGCCACCTTTATACCATGTGCAGGACATTCACTAAACTTGGTAGGTGTCCATGCTGCTGGGTGTGTACCGGAGGCATCACAGTTTTTTGAAATAGTTCAGAAAGTGTACAACTTTTTTTCGGGCTCTACCCACAGATGGAATATGTTAACAGAACATTTAGGTTCAAAAAAAGTTGTTAAGAGTCTTTCACAAACCAGATGGTCAGCCCGAGCTGATGCAGTAAGTGCTTTGCATGGGGGTTATAAAAGAATATTAGAAGCTTTAATCACCATCGCAAACGATACTGAACAGGCACGAGAAACAAGAGACGAAGCCCTTAGTCTGTCTAGAAAAATGGGAAATCTAGAATTTATTATACTGACATAAATCTGGAGCACTATATTGGAAAGAATAGACAAAACAAGTAATTATCTTCAGAAAGAAACAATAACACTGGACGTTGCAACCAATTTGTTGACTTCACTTTATGATTTTATTACTAACCTCAGGGATAAATTTGATAACTTCGAATCATCTGCCAAAGAAAATAACCCAGAATCTGACTACAAGGATCTATCTCAAAGAACAAGACGTAGAAGCTCACGGCAGAGTTTTTTTGATGGCTCTGCGCCATCAGTCCAATTGAATGGAAAAGAGCGATTCAACGTAGAAACCTTTCTCCCAATAATCGATACCTTGAGTGTTCATCTAAAACAGCGACAAAGTTCATATGAGATCGTCAGTCAACGTTTTAGTTTATTTTTTCACTTAAAAACTCTGAATTCCGAAGAGATACGACAAGGATGCAAAGAATTTTCTCAAATCTATCACGAAGATGTAAATGAAAAAGAGTTAGAAATAGAATGTCAACATTTAAAAGAATACTTAATAAATGTTCAGAGTGAAAATGAAGCATCTAACAGTGTACAGGAAGTATATAATCTATTAAAGCAAAACAAAATTGAAGACACATTTCCTAACGTAGAAATTGCATTGAGAATATTTTTAAGCATGATGGTAACTAACTGCAGCGGAGAACGCTCCTTCTCCAAATTGAAACGAATAAAAAATGAATTAAGAAGTACAATGCTTCAAGAGAGATTAAATAGTTTGTCGCTGATGTCCATAGAATGTGATATTCTCAATACCATAGATTTTGAAGAAGTGATTAACGATTTTGCTCATCTTAAATCTAGAAGGGTACCTTTGCAATCAACATAGAATTAATCTAAGGATTTTAAGTTAAGCGAGTTACTTTTGTAGATTATTTTTTATATTTCCTATTTTTTTATAGCTAGTAACTAAATAAAAATAAATTTAGAACCTTGTTTGTCTTTCTTTATCTATTGTAACTAAATAGTGTTTTCTCAAGGTCATAGGGGCCCCATGATCCTAATGTGCCCAGGGCCTCAAATAGTTTAAAGACGGCCCTGAGCATTGCAACGTTCCTTCTTTAATGTGGCTTATTAAATTTAAAAAAGAAAAATGCTTGATCTTCTTTCTTGTACAACCGAAAACAAAATGGTATCTCTTTTTATTAGAGAAGGAACATCCAAAACACATCGGAAAAATATTTGTACATTAACAGAAAAAAATATGTATATTCTTATAAGAGTTAAAACCTAATGCCCGAGAAATAGTATTACTAAATTTAATGATATAACATGAAAGGCCCATTTAAACTTTATATTCTATAGTTTTAAGAATCATATTAGTTCAAAAATTAAAATTAACAAAAAGTATACATAAGCCTCATAATTTTATGAAATTTAATTTTGTAAACAAGGTTTTTTGACAACAATTTTTATCAAACAATTTCAAGTTTCAATAAAAATCATTATTTAGAAACTAAGAAACGTAAAATAAAGAATGCTGACGAAACAAAAACAAAAAACAATTCTTTTTTGTCGCCATTTTTAGTGCTACGAATATTCGTCTTTGGGATTTGCCAAAAACAAAACAAGATGCAATTTTATTTTTTCAGGAGGGATATATTTTACCGAAAAAACGAAAATGTACCAATTCCCACAACATAAAACTTTATCTTGGTAAACGTACGTTTTGGAAATGTTATTTAATTTGGAATCTTATTCATCAGAGTTCATATGGCGATATGATTGTTTTGAATCTATGCTAAACTCTATATCGGCTCATTTTCCACCGAAATCCGATTAACTATTTTGATTTTAAATAAAGTGTTTTATTTTATGAATTGTCGCAAAAATTTTAAGTGTAGATTGGCGGCACTTAAAAACCGCCAAATCTGTAGCGGCGGTGGCGTTAATACTTAAGTACCGAATTTTTATTCCATACTTTTCTGAATCATATTATTTCAAACATTGGAATATACAAGAAGTATACATAAACACATAATGTTATACCATTTAATTTTTCAAAAGTATTTTGAGAACAATTTTTTATCAAAAAATTATAATCTAAAAAACGGAAAATAAAGAATTCTTAGGATAAAAAAACGATTTTAAGAATTCTTAACATTGAAATAAAAACTTTCATATTGTTTCTTTTTTTATTATTCTTATAGTTCTTAATCAGACGTAAAAAACCATTCTGTAGAGAACCATCATCAAATGAAAAAAAAAATATTTACAAGCAAATTTTTTATTGTAAAAATCATTGCACTTACCTGATTTATGATTCCCGGAGAATTCCAAAATGATAAGTTCCTTGTTTGAAAACTTTATTCTCAAATAATAGATACATAGTTTATACCTTCATTACTTTTAGATAACATACTACACAGCAAAATTTTATA
The DNA here is from genome assembly GCF_982258835.1 of Parasteatoda tepidariorum. Taxonomy (NCBI): domain Eukaryota; kingdom Metazoa; phylum Arthropoda; class Arachnida; order Araneae; family Theridiidae; genus Parasteatoda; species Parasteatoda tepidariorum. The sequence continues at coordinate 22,970,157 of NC_141758.1, read as the reverse complement.
ATTGATATGAATTTGAATATGTAGCTAAAAACAGAATAGCTGAATTCTAGTTGAACTTATTCTTTCAAAATTAAAAAAAACTTACCAAGAAAACGATTTAAATTAATTAAGAATCAGCACAAATGGCACTATTTCAAGTAACTTGGATAATTTTTTATTGTTGTTTTCCGAATTATATGGATACAGAAATATATACTATTCCATAACGAAGAAGAATATGCTATAACTATTACAATTCTGTATGTTCTGAATTCATATTTATTCACTGGAATGACGAAAGCAATGTTGACTTCACTTTAATTCGTAATGAATTGAAGACAGAAGAAATGCATTTTACCTTAATACACACATCTGTAACAGTATCCGAAATCGGAAGTCATCAGTTGCAAGTTTGTTGATAATAGAAATTAAAAATTATTGAGGAATTTTTCTTCAAATGTTTGGCGTGTTCTGTTCCTGAAAGATTTACTAATATTCTGGAGATTTTTTTCAAGTTTTTCGGCCTTTTCCTTAGGGAAATTTTGTTTCTTATTTGCTGCTAAAAAATGGCGTCTGATTCAGTCAATGACTTTGATGGAACTAAATGAAAACGTGATAAATTAATGTCCGATATTTACAGGCTCCCGCTAGACGGCGTACTCGAGCGTTGCGATCGCGAATTGCTATCCACTAAATTTGAAAATAAAAAATACTATCCTATTAAATTATATGTGTATCAATTCAAACTAAAAAAATATTTATGGAAAAGCAATACTTTTATGACTTTTATTATTTTTATGCTAGTGAGAACCAAAACAATATGGAACTGGATCCTACCACGTGATTTCCCGGCCAATAAAAATGTAGCTTTAAACGTTTAACGCAACCTTGTTGGAAATCGCATAAGAAGTATAACTTCAATAAATAACTAGCAAAAAAACATTAATAGTCTTGCTTAAACTAGCATCTTACAACCTAATATAAGTCATTTGTCTTCTAATCTGCAACAACAGAAGTCACACTAATGTTACTTTAGGTTGAATTACGCGTTTAACTGAGACATTGCAAAATGTTTTTTTTTTCATAGTAAATAAAGAGTTTTGAGTTGATAGAATTTAGTATTATTATTTTCCCAATAATCAAGAAGTCAAGATTATTTGACGGCACGTCTATGACGTCATTAAAAATTTTTTTGAAAAAATGGCACGTTGGTGCATAAAGGTTCGCCATCCCTGCCCTAGGGCGACTGGAACTAATGGCATTGGTAAGGTAAACCAGCATGCAAAAGAGCCATTTATTAGAAAATCTAGTAAAAGTACGAAAGTGGTAGCAAATATATCTCTAAAAATTTGTTTATTTTATGAATATTATTAGTTTGTCTTATTCAATTGTTAACCACCACAAATTCAATTCTCAAATATATATGATAAAATTCTCCTAATTACTTTAAAAAAAAAAGAAAAAGAATTTGGGTTTATGCGCACAGCGTTCACTTTTTAAATAGTCTGATTAGACTACTTATAAAAAATAGTGTGGAGGCTTTTTGATATAGGAAGTGATGGTAAAGAGCATGAACTTCATCCTCATCTACAGCCAGCAAACTAAAGTTTTTGAGCAGGCTGCTTCTTATTATTTCCAATTACTTATATTTCCTTAAGTGCGCGAACTACTTATCCAGCAGTCACATGGACAGCTGACCTCACAGTATTACTATGACTATAGTTAATTTACTCTGAATGAATATTTCAAATACATAGCAGAGGTACCAACTTGCTCCGCACAGCAAATATATATTTTAAAGTGGTAGTTAATCAATTGTGATTCTTGGTTTAATAAATTCAATTTAGTCAATTTTTATCCACCACTATTTCTAAATAATTCGTAGGCTTATATAATTCACCACTTTCAGCACATGTACAGAGATGCCAATTACTCCGGACACACCGAAACAACTAAAAAAACGGTAAATAACAACAAAGCAAATTTTGCAAATATTTGACTATTTTTGATTGTTTTTTAAAGGGTAAAGTAGGACTTTGGTACTAAAAATTGGTGAATTATATAAACCTAGGAATTATTTAGAAATAGTGGTGGATAAAAATCAACTAAATTAGAACTTATTAAACCAAGAATCACAATTGATAAACTACCACTTTAAAATATATATTTGCTGTCCGGAGCAAGTTGGCATCTCTGCATGTATCATACTCAGATAAGACTGCATTTCATAGAGGCTTCACAAACAACTCTCTGATCTTTTTTGCCAAACACCTATATATCAGGTCAAGTACTTGTGTCATGCTATACTTTTCAAAAAGCATGCAAAAATAGTCAAATATATGCAAAATTTACCTTGTAGTTATTTATCATTTTTTTAAAATTATTTTGGCACGTCCGAAGCAGTCAGCATCTTTGTCATAGTATAACGAAACTAATTATAATTTTTGCTGAATTAAAATTCTTGACGTTTTTGCTATTTACTGAGTTTCTCAGGTTATTAACAAGTTTTATATACCAGTCAATTAAAAGTGTATCATTGTAGTGGTAGGTAGGGGAGAGTGGGGTCAATTGTAACAGGGTACGATTGTAACAGAGCAAAAATTTCGAGTGTCGGGTTCTAGATTTGGTTCCTAGGTGGCGCACAAGGTGTATTTAATAAATCTACATGTACACCTCTGCTGGCAACCATTTTTATGTACTTTTGAAAGAGTTACATCACAAAAGATATTTTCACGCTACGTAAGTACTTTTTTTGGTATTAGATTATTATATTGTAACAAAGTAATTTTGTTTAAACAAATAAAAATTATTAACCGAATATGTAAGTGGACACCTTAATTAACATTTCAATAAAAAAGAATTAGTTTTGTTAATTAACTAGCAATGTTTTTAACAAATGAAGCTGAAATGGCGTCTTGGGGACGATTGTAACAATAAGTAAAGGGACGATTGTAACAGCTGAAAATAAATAATTTTATGTTAACAAACTATTACTTAACTCTTTAAGAACCACCAATAGTTTCCTATATCATTTATATTATGTTGCATGTGCATTATTTTATTTGTCACCTTTCACAGCATAAATTAAAAATTTTAGCCCCTTAAAGTTAAAAGTTTAACCCTTTAGGTCTCCGCTCATTATTATTTTTACTCCTAAAATATCACTACTATTTTGATCAATAATAAAATATATCACAACTATGATAATATGTATAATTAACTATGTTTCAGTTGAATTTATGAACTGTTACAATTGACCCCGTAAGTGGGGACAATTGTAACAAGTGCACGACTGTCAAAAATTGTTAATAACTAATATAATAACATTTAAAATAAGGTATTTATTATTTTTTCTAGTAGAGGATAGTCTACTTTACTCGTCTGTCAATTAATGCTAATAATATATTGGATTTGTTGTTAGTTAAAAATAGTTAATTAAAAAATGTTACAATTGACCCCACTCTCCCCTAGACTACTTTATTTCCATACCAGAATTTTATCTGAATTTGTGTGAAATTTGTTTAACATGAAATTAAAACAATCGCGCACAATTAAATATTTAAAAATGTAATGTTATTATTGTTTTAGATCTTTTTTATTCAAAATTTTTAACCAAATTAAGTAATCGAAAAATTTCAACCAAATTTTTTTTTGCTCCGCTGTTTAGAGAATTCTGTTTAGCGAAACATGCTAGAAGGATGATGTTTACCATGATTTTTTCTTTCTTTCCTTATTTTTTTACACTGTATTTACAGCTATGTGTTTACAGTTACAGTTTTTATCTATTTACTTTTTTACATGTGCCAGTGATAAGTATCCATATAAAATTAGTGTGCATTTATAATAAAATGGCGAGATCCAAAAAAATACTATTCATTTCATTTAATTACTTTTTTTACAAACGCAAGGAAAAAGTTTATATCATTTTTTTAAGGTGGTTTTTGTAATCATTATTGTGTCTGACGTACAGAGTTTTTATTGCTCACCTGCATCCCAATTATGTAAAGTATTTTTTTAAAAGATAAATCAAGGTTAATTTTCAACTGTGTACAGTTATAGCATAAAAGTAAATGCATAAAAATGAAGTAATTGAGATAGGTACCAGCTGAAATACTAGGACAATAGGAATTTTTTTTATCAATTTGTTATTACGAATGTATTTATATAGGTGTCCTGCGATAGCTAAAATTTATTAAAGCGGTATTTAAATTGTCTCATAATGCATTTCATTGTTTTTAAAAAGTTACCACGTAGCATTATTGACACCTACAATAATTTAATATACATCTAATTTGCTAATAAAGAGTTACATTATATAATAGATATAAAAACTAAAAATTTAAAAAGTGGTGATTAAAAAGAAGAGAAAATTTATTAAAAGAGAGAAAATTTATAAATTAGCTCCTTTTTTTAGCATAGCTTTTTACTTTACAAATTGAACATCAAAATAACTTTGCTTTCTTTTTAAATATGAATATTATGTAATGTTAGTTATGGTGGTAGTTGCGATTAAATATTTAAAAAAAAAAAAAAAGAATTTAGATTTTCCGACTTTTACATTTTTAGTCGACCCTGCGTTAAAGACGGGTTAAAATTTATAACATTTAACCTTTTCCGGAACAGAAAATTATGATAGAAATTTCAAGATTTTTATCTTCTTTACTTCTAACGTTTTTCTCTTTTTCTTTTTCCCTCTGGCGTTAAGAAGGTTATTTTCTGTTTTTTCGAATCCTTAGCTGAAATTAAATTAAAAAAAAGGTATACCTGGGATAATTAGACGAATTTAAATCGAAAAGTTTCAAAATCTGACGAAACATTTCTAAAGGCGGCATTAAAATTATCAAAATAGGATTTTTTTTGCCGGAAGAAACAACGAGAATTTACAACAATGTTATTAGAATCTTCTAAAAGTTTCAGCCGGCAATCAAACTGTTTTTTAAAAAAAAAAAAAAAAAAAAAACATTTTTAAACTCGCCTTCTTCTACAGCAATTCATCGGATTTCAATCAGCTCACTTAATTTGCGACTCATAACGCGTTTACTTCTGTAATCTCATTTTTGACTGTATGTTAAATATATCTAAGTGCTTGAATAATAGAACTCCTTATATTTTAATGAAACTCGCAAAATAATTTCAACGAAATATCACAAAATTTACATTTGAATGATTTACAGCATAAATAAAAAAAACATATTTATTAGAAACCTGCATGATAAGAAGTAAAAAATTTAATTAAATGAGGAATGAGAAAATCTATCTGAAAGATGAAAACGTTCAGAAAAAAAACTGACTCTGATTTGCTTTTATTTTGTAACTAAATTTCATTTTAAAACAAAATTAGAGTAAATAAATGACAGTTTTTATTAGTTATATTTCTAGTATAACCACCACACCAACTCCGAAGTCTGAGACTTAGTACAGCAATGGTTATACTCAGTACCTAAAAAAAAAGTAATCGAAATTCTTAATTGATTAAGATCAGGGATTTTTTTCTTTAACCATAAAAGCTCATTTTGTGCTGTGTTCATTTTGTAAACATGCATTTGAGCTGTGTCTATTATTTTATGAATGCATTTGAAGCTTTGTCTATTTTCTTATGAACGTATTTGAAGCTTTGTCTATTTTCTTATGAACGTATTTGAAGCTTTGTCTATTTTCTTATGAACGTATTTGAAGCTTTGTCTATTTTCTTATGAACGTATTTGAAGCTTTGTCTATTTTCTTATGAACGTATTTGAAGCTTTGTCTATTTTCTTATGAACGTATTTGAAGCTTTGTCTATTTTTCTATGAACGTATTTGAAGCTTTGTCTCCTTTCTTATGAACGTATTTGAAGATCTGTCTCTTTTCTTATGAACGTATTTAAAGCTTTGTCTATTTTCTTATGAATGTATTTGAAGCATTGTCTATTTTCTTATGCATGCATTTTGAGTTATATCAATTTTCTTATGAGCATTTTGAGCGATGTCTATTTTCTTAAATTAAACATTTTGAGCTCTGTTAAATAAAATAATAAATAAATAAAGAACACTGACAGAAAAATATTATTTAGCTGAGAATGTTTTGATTAACACAAATAAATGCGAGATTAAAAACACTGCATAGAATAACGACAAATTTTATTAAAACACATCATAAATAACAAGCATTTTTCTCAGGCACATATGAAGATATAAATACATTTTATCAAGGCACTTGATATGACAACATTTATTGAATTACTTAAATAATATCCGACTAAAGTACGATGATTTTTTATGAATGAAAATTAAACTTCTACTTATCCAATACTCGTAGAAAATTTTGCCATATTAATTATTTGAGAAGGATAGTGTTTTTTGCAATAGATAGTTAGTATCTGCTACAGAATCAGATCTGCTTCCAAAAGTCCTTTAAAATTTAAAGCTTTTGATGAACAATTTGCTAAAAGTTTTAGAATTAAATTGGCATAATTTTCTACTAAAAAAGTTAAACAAAATGGTTCTTTTATATATGGCATTTTCGTTCTTAGAAATATATTTTTCTAAAAAGAATATACAAACTCGATGACTTTTGCTTTATGGTTGATTGTTTCCTAATTTATTTGAAATACTCATTTCATTTCTTTAACATCTATAACGTCAATTTTTAAATGTTGGCACTCATCTGCGAGCTGTAAATAATTTCTTAATTCAACTTTTTTAAAACTTCATCTATTTTGATACAAAATTGATTTTATTAAAAAAAAAGAGATTTAAATTCAACGAAGTTTTTACATGTAAACAATGGAATTTTTTTTTATTGAAACACATTTTTGAACTTAAATGCAAATGCGATGTGAAAATGGCAGTACTTGAAACAAATAAATGTGCAATAATGAACAAGTGACAACATACATAAAATAAATAATGAAATAAATAACTTCAATGACCATAACCAAAATCTGTGTACACTTACTACAGATTGGCACTCATACATAAGAAACAGTTGGGATACCCTGGAAAAAAATCATTTAAACAGGACGATATCGAAAAATTTAACATCCAAAACTACAAAAATAGGATTGTAAGAGAAAAAAGAATACTAAAATGTTTAGAAATACTAAATAATTGAATGGTTGAGCCAATATAGTGATGAGCCACGCTATTGTTTCCAGGTAGGTTCTTGGCAAGTTAACAGAATTTTCACTAGATGGCAGCACAACGCAGGGAGAAGGCTTATTGCCTTCATGGAAATCATGGTATGTTTCACCAGAAAAAAAAACTCTCTTCATCCCAGTTGAAAACGTGGCTTATTATTAGATTGTCTCAAATGTTTCAGTTGAAAAGGCTGACTGTGATGAATGTGACGGTAATAGTCCCGTGAAACGTCTTATATTGAATTTTAAAAATCTTGATGTTAGAAAAATGTAAAATTCATTGTCAATCGAAAAAGAATGAAATTGCCCATTTGTAATGTAGAAGTAATTTGGCAATTTAAAAGAAATATAAGCTTGCTTTAAAAACTATGAAATGATTTTGTGAACTATTGAGCATGCAAGTTTATGATAAAGTAACTGAAATAATAGAAATATAATTACTTTGACTCTTACAGTAGTAAAAAGATTGAAGTTCCTTCTGTCTGTTTATACTTGGAGTCTTTTCTAATGAAGGTTAAAGGCTAAAATATTAGATCAATAATTAACTTATTGATAAAATTTTCTGCTCTTAACATTATGCTGTCAAAAATGACCCCAGCTATTTAGAACTTAGCTCTTCAATGGTGAAATATAAGCATTTTAATAGTACAAAATCTCTATTTTATAAACGGAAAATTGAATCGAAATGAGGCAAGAAAGAGGGTTAAAATGTTTCTTTAAGGAAGTATGTTAAGACACGAGTTATTTATGAAATGGTTTATAAAGCAAGATGCACTATGATTTTCAACTACTGACTAGGTTATGTTAGTGCGAGAACCCTCAAGTAAGAGAAAATTCGGCCATGTATTTTAGAAATACTTGAAATTTGTGACTTACACCGAAATTGAGAAGTAAATTTTTCTGATATCGTCCTTTCATGAGTTATGTATACAATATGTACATACAACAAGCTGAAATGTTTTGAAGCTCAACTTAGAAGAGTTACTAAGTTCAATTCAGCGTTTCGAGGAGTCACTTTCAGATTCACAGCGGGGTGACATTGTTGGCCAGTTGCAAGTTGAATTCACCTCATCAAAGTGCAGTCCTTCAGGACAGTCGAAATCAAATCGAACGAAAGATTCTCCCGTTCCTGCGAAATCGACGCATCTGTAGAACTTATTACAATCACGTGGGTGTCTGAAAAAGCCAGCTTCAGTACATTCAGGATCACCCGCACCTTTTCGATTCACGGAACTTCCAGTGCTACTCGATGAAGATTGAGTAGTGGAACTAGTTGAAGATTCACTTGCTGTTGATTGAGATGAATCTGTGCCAGATGACTCTGTGCTGGTTTGCTCTCGAGTGCTCCCAGTTTCACAGGGTTCGTCACTAAGTCGAGGATCGTTGCAGTAACTTGGTCCTTCATCGAAAATACGTCCATCTTGGCATTGGAAATCACGTTTCTCAAAACTTCCCGTTTCCTCATTGCGAATGCATTGATAATATTTCGTGCAATCTTCGGGATTTCTGAAAAATCCTTCTTCAGTGCATTCACCTGACTTTTCGGATGAGGTTGTATCGATTCCCGATGATGTAGTTCCTGCTCCCAACGAAGTAGTACTGGTTCCGGATGAAGTGGTACCAGTTCCCGATGAAGTGGTACTAGTTCCCGAGGAAGTGGTTCCCCTTCCGGATCCAGATGATGTGGAACCTGTTTCAGAGGAAGTCGTTCTAGTGCCTGAAGTTGTTGAACCACCTTCTGCAGTTGTTGAATTATCACAAGGTGCACTAAGTTCTGGAGCATTGCAATAACGTCCTTCCTCATCGAATACATATCCATCTGGGCACTGCAATCGTTCTTTAGTCAACTGATCACTGTCAGATCTGGTTTTGTTGCAGTGATAGTAACCAGCACAGTCTTCTGGATCTCGGAAAAAACCTTCTTCTGTGCATTTAAACGAACCATCATCACACGGAGGACTGAGTTCCTCTGCATTACAATACCAGCCGTCAGTATCAAAAACATGACCTTCTGGGCACTCACAGTCAATCTTTACTAGTTCTCCAGTATCTTCGTCTCGTTTACATTCATAATACTTTTTGCAGTCTTTGGAATCTCTGAAGAAACCTTCTTCTTCACATTTGAAATCTTCGGGAGATTCCGTTTTAGAGGTTGACGTTTGAGTAGTACTCGTTCCAGACGAACCCGTAGTTGAGGTTCCTTTTTCTGTAGTAGTCGTGGATTCCCCTGAAGATGATGTAGCAGTTGATGATGTAGAGTCATCTTTTGTCGTGGTGCTACTTTCTGTTCCTGACGAGCCAGTACTTTCTGTTGTACTACTTGTATCATTTTTTTCTTTTGACCCTGACTCGCACGCGGGACTCTGTTCTGGCCAGTTACAAACACTATTGACTTCGTCAAAGACTAGTCCTTCTGGACACTCAAAATCATATCGTACGAAAGATTCTCCCGTTCCTGCAAAGTCAACACAGCGGTAAAATTTGTTACAGTCATCTGGATTTCTAAAAAAACCTTCTTCTGTACATTCTATATCACTTGGTTTTCCTTTGGTAGTTTGAGAGCTTGAATCACCAGTTGAAGTTGTATCTTTAGTCGAACCAGATTCTGTTTGGGAAGTATTTTCGTCTTCTGAACCACTAGGAGTTGTGGAAGTTCTTCCGCCTTGAGTTGTTGATGTTGTTCCTTCTGTCTGAGTTGTTTTGTCACTCGGAGTAGTGGATGTTCTATCTCGCTGAGTTGTTGATGTTCGGTCTTGCTGTGTAGTTGATGTTGTTTTGTCATTTTGAGTGGTACTTGATGTTGTTCGCGTAGTTCCTCCACTCGAAGTAGAGGAGGTACTTTCTGAGGTTGTCTGCTTGGTGCCTCCACTTGATTCGCAAGACCTTACAGCAGATGGCCAATTACAGACATTGTTTGAATCATCAAAAACTAAATCATCAGGACATTCAAAATCGTATTTGGTGAAAGTTTTCCCGTCGCCTCTAAAGTCGACACATCTGTAAAATTTACGGCAGTCTTCTGAATCTCTATGGAATCCTTCCTCTTCACAATCACCCTCTTTTGTTGAATCCGTACCACTGGAAGTGGTTTGCGTCGATGACTCAGATCCAGTAGAAGAGCTTACCGTTGATGAACTTCCTGATTCGGTAGACGTTTCACTCTTTGTTGATGAGGTGGTTGTCGTAGAGCTTTCATCACAAGGTGGATCAAGATCTTTTCTGTTGCAATATCTCATTTCTTCATCAAAAATTTCATCTTCGGCGCATGAGAAGTCTTCTCTTGTGAACCTTCCATCCCCTTCATCAAGGCAACGGTAGTATTTACTGCAGTCATTCGGATCTCTGAAAAATCCTTCTTCTGTACATTCTCCAGGTGTCCCTGATTCCGACGATGTTGTTGATCCCCCAGATGACGTCGTTGAAGTTGATGTTTCAGTATCGCAAGTTAGTTCAGAAGATGGTGAATCACATCTTTCATTATTTAAGTAAAATATTAAACCTTCTGGACACGTGAAATTATACTTGATGAATTCACCGTTTTCTTCAACACATCGGTAAAACTTCATACAATCGCCAGAATCTCTAGTAAACCCTTCTTCGGTACATTCTGATGAACTGGTAGAAGTTGTACCTTTTTCCGATCCAGTTGAAGAAGAGCTAGTTGTGGTTCTGCCACTGTTTGTTGAAGAAGTCGAACTTTCTATCCCTCCACTCGACGTACCTGATGGTGAGGTTGTGATTTGAGTACCGGTAGTCGTTTTTTCACAAGGAGGGGCTAAGTCCTTGCTGTTGCAGAATCGCATTTCTTCATCAAATACTTCATCATCAGCGCAAGAGAAATCTTCTCTTGTAAATCTGCCATCCCCTTCGTCAATACAACGATAATACTTGCTACAATCATCTGGGTTCTGGTAGAATCCTTCTTCAGTGCACTCATCAGATTTGGTGGTACTAGAGCTTGATTGTGTAGTTGTTCTGTCTGAAGCTGTGGTGGGTCTGGATGTAGTAGTTGTTCGTGATGGTCTAGTAGTTCTTGTTGGCCTAGTGGTTCCTGATGTCGTAGTTCTGCTTGATGTTGTTGTGCTTTCTTTAGTAGTTGGAACTGGTGTTGTTCTTCTTGTTGATGTTCGTCTTGTAGTTGAAGTGGCAGATTGCGTTGTGGATGCGGTAGTTTTATCAGAAGAAGTAGTTGAGGAACTTTCGCAAGTGAGCTCATCTGATGGCCAGTCACACCTTTTGTTATCATCATCAAATATCAAACCTTCTGGACATTTAAAATCATAACGCTTTAATTCACCGTTATCTTCTAAACATCTATAAAATTTACTGCAATCATCTTTACACCTGAAGAAACCTGACTCGGTACATTCCTCTTTATCGTTAGCTGTTGACGTAGTTTGCTCAGATGAAGAGGTAGATTGAGATGTTGCAGTGGTGCCTCGGCTGGTTTGCTCGGTGGATGACTCTGAAGTTGAAGAAGTGGACGATTCTGATTGAGAAGTTGAAGAAGATTGAGTGCTTGATTCATTACTTTCAGTGCTTCCTTCGTCTTTCTTGCCTCCACTTGAGTCACAGGGGGGACTGTCTTCGGGCCAATTGCAAACGCTGTTGGTTTCATCAAAAACTAAACCTTCTGGACACGTGAAGTCATATTTCACAAATTCTTGCCCATCACCGTTAAAATCTACACAACGATAAAATTTATTGCAATCTTCCGGATTTCTGAAGAAGCCAGCTTCGGTGCATTCCCCGTCACTGCTCCCACCACCCTTTTTGGATGATGAATCTTTTGTCGTACTTTCACCATCTGTTTGATCAGAAGGTGTAGTACTGCTACGTTTATCCGAAGAATCTGTTGTTTTGTCAGAAGAAGTCGATTGATCACCAGATCCGTCTGATGTTGAAGCTTCTGTTGCTGCACTAGATGACTCTTCAGTAGTATCAGATGATTTTGTTGCTGCAGATGTTGTTTTTTGGGTAGTAGAAGTAGCTTGGCTTGAGGAATCCTCTGACTTTGTGCTACTTTCTTTACCGGAACCACCATCACATGGTGCACTTTGTTCTGGCCAGTTACAAACACTGTTTTCTTCATCAAACACTAATCCATCAGGACACGAGAAGTCATATTTGACAAACTCATTACCATCTCCATTGTAGTCCACGCATCTATAAAACTTATTACAGTCTTTGGGATCTCTGAAAAATCCTGCTTCGGAACACATTCCTTGATTTTTCTTTTCATCTTCACTTCCATCACTTGATGACGAAGAGGAAGGCGTCGTAGAAGACGAGTCTTCTGGACCTTCAGTGCTAGAGGATGGAGTGCTTCTACTAGGTGATCGTGTGGAAGAAGGTTTTGATGAGGTAGTCCTTCCAGGTTTTCTTGTTGCTGAAGATGTTTTTGGACCATCAGTTCTAGATGAGGTTGTGCCTTTTCCTCCTGATGTCGTCGTTCTAGTGGTTGATGATTCAGTGGTGGAGTCTTTTCCTCCTTTTGAACTGCTTGTATCTTCCCCATCTGATTTGTCTTTATCTTTATCTTCACCTGTTGAGTCACATGGAGCACTGTCTTCAGGCCAGTTACAAACACTGTTTTCCTCGTCAAAAACAAGGCCATCTGGGCAAGAAAAGTCATATCGAACAAATTCTGCTCCATCTCCATTGAAATCAACGCAGCGATAAAATTTATTACAGTCTTCTGGATTTCGGAAGAAGCCTTCTTTTTCACACCCGTCTTTGGAATCTCCTTCATCCGGTTTAGGTTTTTGATCACCTGAGTCTGATGAATCTTCTGAAGGCTGGTTTTCAGTTGTTGCTTCCGTTGTACTCGGAGCTTGAGTTGGTTTCGTCGTTGTTGTTCTTGTCTTTTGAGTAGTTCGCCCAGAAGAAGATGGGGACATCGTTGTCGTTGATATTGCGTCTTTTTCTGTACTGCTTTCTGACGGCTTGGAGCTTTCTGTATTATCTTTGTCCTCGCTGCCTCCTTCACACGGAGCACTTTGATCCGGCCAGTTGCAGACGTTGTTCGTTTCATCGAATACGAGTCCATCAGGACACTTGAAGTCATAACGTACAAATTCTTGCTTTTCTCCACTAAAATCTACGCACCGGTAAAAACGATTGCAGTCACTCGGATTTCGAAAGTATCCTTCATCTTGACATTTTGAAGAGTCACTATCAGATGACTCTGTCACAATGGCAGATCCTCCTGTAGTACGAGTTGCTTCTGTTACTGGTGAAGTGCCTTCATCATCTTGGCGGGGTGGTGATGGCCGCCTCTTTTTATTGCATTCACTTACAAATTTTTGAGGGACGCAGCGAGATCCAGCAGCATCAAAAGCAAGACTGTTTGGACAACTTATTTCATATCTGATGAAAGAGTTGCGTTTTCGGACACATTTGTAAAATTTTGTGCAATCTCTCTCGTGTCTGAAGAAGCCAGGTGAGCTGCATAATTGCTCACCTCTAGTCGGAGCTTTCGTGGACTTTGAGATTCCTCTGACTGGAACTAAAGGAGAATTTTCCACAACGTCACCTCTTGGTTTCAATGTTGTCCAATAGCTAGCTGTAGTCGCTTTTCGAATAGGTTTGTAAGCTGATTTTGGTGGAGGCACAGTTCGGCGTGGCTGATATCCCGACCATGTTTGAGTCTGGCAAGGTGGAGCCTTATCAGGCCAATTACACGTAGCATACTCTTCATCAAAGACCAGAGTTTCTGGACACGAAAACATATGTGTTTCGTATTGACCAGTTGCTCCTACAACACATCGATAGAAAGATTTGCAATCCACAGGATGTCTAAAAAATCCTTCGCCTCTGCATTCAAGAGGCGCACTTTCTGCTTGTCTTTTGCTTCTTTTTGGGTTGCAGTTAGTCAGAGAAGATCGGGTGCAATAACTCTCTCCATCATCGAACAATAGATTTCTGTTACATTCGAAGAAATGAATGGAATAAGCCCCATTTTCTTCAATGCATTTGACAAAACGACTGCAATTCGTTGGGTGTCTAAAAAATCCAGGACCTTGGCAAATGATGGGATCATCTAACGTAGCAGGAACTTCCACGAAATCACTTTGAGGAGGGCTAATTATAATTGCTTCTCTGCGTGGGGTACTTTCCGTTTCTGGAATCCACCATTCTTGTTCTTGTTGATGGTTTTGTGATGATGGGATATCTTCAACTTGATCATCCATTATTTCCTTGAAACCACTAGAAGATATTTGTTTTTGTGTCGCATCATATTCTTGAAACCCGGTATGCGGGATGATTTCATATCGTGTTTGAGCAATAGGTACATTATGGATTTCAATTTCTTCTTGTCTATTTGGGTGTTCCTCAGTCTGCTGGGTATGCTGTTGTCGTTCTGGGTTTTGGTTTTCATGGATTTGTACTTGTTGTTGATCTTGAGAATCTTCATGATGTTGCTGCTGTGTTTGTGTCTGAGGTGATTCATGGACTTGCTGTTGTGATGGCTGTGAATCAAGAGAGGGCTTATCTACTCTGTCTGGCTTTTGAGAAATGTCAGTATTTTGAGATTCTTGTTGTGAATGGATCTTGCTGGGGGGTTCACGGAATTTTTCAGGGGAATCGCTGCAGGGAGCGGCAAGTTCAGGCCAGTTGCATGATGATACATTTTGGTCAAAGACTAGGCCGGGATCACATCTCCCAATAAACGCACTCATTCGACGGCCTGTGCTATATTCGTCAACGCAGCGTATATATTGATGGCAGTCTTTAGGATCACGGTAAAAGCCTGGACCTCGCACACACACTGAAGCTTCTATATTGTAATGAGATAACTGTATTTCTCTACTTGCTTTCATCGTATTAACTAGTTTCCATTCTAAAAAAAAATAAAAAATACTAAATTTAATTTATTGTTTACACACATAAAAAAGTACAATAGGGTACTGAATTACAAATGAGTGACGTGAATTTAATTGTGATTGCACTCTCAGAAAGAAACTCATTTTTGACGATTCAGCGAATCTCTGAGCTGTACTTAAGTATTTTTGAAAATAAGTTCGTCACGAAATGCCTTGATTTCGGACGAAAGGAGAAACTTCAAATATTTGAGGAAATTGTTTCGTTTTTCGTGTGTCATTTAAGGGCATTTAGAGAATTCTATAACTTTTCACTTATTTTTGTTTAAAACTGTTCAGTTTGTGCAACCGGATAATGGCGTTAGGGTTTCTGCTTGTCAAGTAGGTTTACCGGTTACAATTCCGGAAGATGACAGATTACTCATATTCATTTTTTACTTCGTATTTCCTAATCAATTGCGTAATTGGTAGGTAGCAATGAGAGTAATGCGTTTGACGAAATGAGTATCGTCAAACAAGTTTATTAATGTCCCATTTAGCATTTCACAGAAAACCGTTAAAAAAAAATTTATCAACATTTTTGTGTCGCGGCCCCTTTGCAAAACATAAATAAAGCGTTGAATGACGCTCGCACTGCTAAGCTGTGAAATACCAGAGGCGCTGGGTGATGCCTCGCTGGTGCTATGAAACCCTGGAAGACGTGGATTAATACAGCGGTATGCGGAAGAATGCGGAATGTGCTGGATGGGCTGTCAACAGTCTTGATTCGCAAATCGGATTTCTGCAGTTAGAATGAAAACTGGAACCATCACTTTCCTTACTAGTTGTTGTAATTCAACAAGCGTTAATTCTGAATTCAACATTGTTTTTACCATTCATCTATTTTTAAATGTTTTTATAAATTTTGCAGCAATTTTAAATTAGCATTTTTAAAGTAGAGTTGTTCAGTAACAGAGTTATGTGTGTTCAATGTCTACATTTCTACATTAGCATCCATCTTTTTTCAGTGTGTTTAAAGAGACATTTAAACAAAATTTTGAACCCTCACTTAAATGAGCTGTATTTTGAGTAAGCTGTGTTTCTTAGTAAAACTGGTTTTGTTATTGAGAGTCATGTGCAGCAGCAGTGATGAGACAGAGATTAAAAAAAAATATGACAAAGCAAGCTAGCATAAATGAGGAAGAGAATGTAAAGATGGTCATAAGTTATACAACTATACTAAATTTTACATTACAGTAGAGAATAAAGAAGTTACGAACTTGGACGGTAGTTAGGTCACATCTTAAAGAACAAGAACTGAATGGCAATCTATGGCCGGAAATATTGTATGCCATGGTGGGGCTTGTAGAAAGCCATTTGTGTCAATTTGAAACAGTGTTTTTTTATATATATTGCCGTAATGTTTCTAATAATTTTTATTCCTTTGAATGATTTCTAATAAATATTTTCAAAACTTGCCATCAAAGGGCCAGAAAAATTGCTTTAGCGTACTTTACTAAATTGGCGAACAAATTGGTGAGCCCAGTGGGTTATTCTTCAAACTACGATAAAACGACTAAACCTGTTTCTATTTGAGTGCAATTTTTGACAATAATTATAAGAAAGGGTCGGGATAGCCTGGTTTGCAGGGCACTGGGCCCGTGTCCAAGAGGTCGTGGATTCGATCCTCTCCGGCCGAAGATTCCCCGTGTAGTAAATGGTGACTGATGCACGTTAAATCTGTAGAGGCACAAATTCCTCCATGTTCCCATAGAAAATCATACCACTGGGAGTACTGATTCAGGAATTGCCTTGCCTTCTGGATTGGATTCAAAATCACAAGGCTACGGAGTTGAACATTAGTAGTCGTAAACCCAAAGATTGGGTCGCGGCTGTTCAACGACGGTTGTAAGAAAATAAAAAATAAATAGATAAAAAAATAATTTTTAGAAAAAGTGAAATAGACGTAAAATTAAGATAATTGTCATAAAAATAAAGTATGGTTTAAAAACGCGCAAGTATATAACCACAGTACTGAATTTCTCTGTATAGAAATTGGAAATCGTTTTTTTTGTTGTTGTTGTAAACAAAATATTTGCATTAAAATATTTTTCATGGGGATAGTTCACTTTGATATATATACTCGCAATCCTAAGTGTATATCTTTTAGTAACTCTGAGCATTAAAAATAACTTCCTTATCAGAACTAATAACTTTTCAAAATAATTTTTCACTGGATTGTGAATCCAAACCTGATTGCAGAATTTAAAAAATCCCCAGGAGGTTTAGGTACAATTTTTTTTCAAAAACTCTAAAATGGCATCTTCGCTAATCTGCAGTCAAACATTTATGAATAACAAAATGATGATAAACGAATAATGATGGTTAGAAAACCGACGTAATTTCTTCTCGCGTTGGCAACGAAGACATGAAGCAAACCGAGCTACAAGCTGGACAGAAAAGAGAAGTTAAAATGCAATTTATATTAGCAACAGAAAAATTTTGATGTATTTTTATTTAACTTGACAGTTATACAAAATGAAGCTTTCAGATAAATAATACAAAAAAAAACAACTTAATAATATAGCAGAATACAAAATTCAGCAAAATCGGTCGAATAGTTCCTGAGAAATTATATTTTAAAAATATGATTTTCTTTTCAAGCACTTTTTTCGTTTTGAGCTATTTATACAGAAAATAAAATAAGTACTTTTAAATTGCACGAGGTCTTAAAGGGTAAAAAACATATCTAAAGTCAGAATTAATTATAAGGCAAACAAAAATAATGTTATTTAAAACAATCATTTGACTTGTCTTAACTTTTGGATCCGAAACATGGTCTTTGACTAAATCATTAACAGACCTGCTTGCTGCTTTTGAGAGAAAGGCATAGAGAAAAATTTTTTCGGTGGTATAAATGTGGATTTCTTATGGAGACAACGACATAATTTTAAACTATACAGGCTATTCAAGGAAGCTGATATCAACAAATACATCAAAACAAGTAGCTTAAAGCTTTCGGTACCTTTCTTCCTTGACATTTAAGATCTTCAATTACAAACCGATGGGAACTAGAGTTAGAGGTAGGCCTAAGATCAGATGGCTTGATAGTGTGCAAGAGGATTTTAAAATCCTAAGAATTACTAACCAGAGAACAATCGTAAAGAAAGGAACAAAATAGAGGGAAGGCTCTGGCCCACAAAGGGCTGTCATGCCATGAGAAGAAGTATTGAAAATAAATGATTCAAATGTGTATTGTGATTATGAATTCATACTGGTTTCACAAGTGTTCAACGTTGAGGAATTTTGCTCTTGTTCTTAGCAAAAAAAAAAAAAAAAAATTTAAATTTTTAAAATCATTTTTAAGTATAGACAGTATAACCTTTAATGATATGTGTTTTTTAATTTCAGTTTTGTATGCTTTAATGAAAATTTACCATTGGTAAAAAGCTGACTCTTACCTTTTCTATGCCTTGCTTTAACTGTAAGCACTGCTAATGAAAGCAGCAGAAGAATAGGGAGTCTCATTCTATATATCTGCAAAGAAAAATCATAATAAATGAGATATTATTTAATAGATTATATATAAAGAACAATTTTTATTTCATAATAACTGTTCTTGATCTAGGCATAACTTTTGAATCCTTGTCAATAATGAAATATACATATTCATTCTAGGATGCACTAATTAATATTTAAGCGAGGAAAACAAAACACACACACAATTTCTGCTAGTATCTTTATATCCACTATTGAGTAAGGCAGAACTAAAAACATTAAAACCTGTTTGAATACTGAAATAAACGACGAAGTGAAAAGCAAATATTAGAAACACCTCAAGATTTTCCCGATAACTAATTTCGTTTTGATATTTTTATTACGCCTTCCCCACTAGTGTTTCGAAGAATTTTGATAGCGTTTTCTTTTCTTTTCCTTAAACATAATTTTTCATTCTTATGAAAAATATATTGGAATTGTTTAAAAGTTTAAAATTTAAAGTGATTATGCATAAAATGCAAACGCAATTTTAACTGCAATGCAGGTATGATCTATAGTGTTTTGGATTTCCTTTTTATTTAATAATCGATCTATACTAGATTAATTATATAGATTCTACGTAGTATTATGCATCGCAATAAATAATTTTTCCTATTCTGTTTTTTATAAAAACAGTTTAATTTACTGATTTTTAAAATACATAACGCTGTTTTAAGAAACCCAAAGATGGTATTATTATTATTTTATATTTTTACGAACAGATTTGATTATGTAATTTAATATTACGCAGTAGATAAATAATGTTTTTCTATTTTTTTCAAAATAATTTTAATAAATTTAATAATTGGGGTACATTTTTTTCAATTGTTCCGAAAATAATACGTATTTTTTTAAAAAATACAAAAAAAATATTATTTTTGATATATTGTTATTATACAAAGTTTATTAATAAAATAATCCTCAAGTAATAATCGCAAATAAGATATGCCAGTTTTAAAGATGAATGGATTAAAAAAAATACTACCAAAATGTATTATTATAGCATTATCTTTTTCACGAACAAATTCAATTTCTTTTTTTAATCTTTTTAAGAATTAATTAATAACTTTCTTATTATTATCATAAGATGAGTAATAATGGGGATCCTGTTGCGATAAAAGCTCCTAGAGTTGCTAATTAATGGCTACTGAATAATTAATCTGAAAATAGCTTCACGAAAATTCACTTAGCCTTTAGCCACCACCATTTTTACTACATATTTTGTATCATACTGTGAGAGAAAGGTTATAAATTTCTTTAAGAGATAGAAAATGTGGTTTCTAGATTTATCGTCTGTCAGTTTTATTAAGTACTAAATTGATGTTGAAAAAAATGCAAGACTGGAAACAGGTTTTTACCCCTTCTAAATCAACAAAACAATTTCTTCCAAGTACTAAATTCTACTACCGAAGATGGTGGTAAATATATTGAAGAATTTAAATTAAAAAACTTGAAATTAAATTTATCTCAACTCCATTTGTCTTCAGTATCAGATAGCTGTTACTGAATAAACGGAATTTTTTTTAAAAAATAGTCATTTTTTACTATGTAAGTGTGATTAAAAAAGGTTCTTCGAAGCTTTTTGCTAAATAGCCACGGTTTGAGAGATTTTAATTCGAAACAAAACTTAATTTAAACTTAATTCGAATTAAACGATATATACTACCTTACTCAAAATAATTGCCTGCTCTTTAAAACAGAAAAAATAGCTTAGTTAGCTGTTTTAAAATATGTTAATGTGATTATGAAGGTTCTTCGAAGCTTTTTGATAAATAGTCACAGTTTGAGAGATTTTAATACGAAACAAAACTTATTTTAAACAATATATACTATCTTGCTCAAAATTAATTGCCTGGTCTTTAAAATAGAAAAAAATAGCTTAGTTAGCTGTTTTAAAGTATGTGATTAAAAGGTTCGTCGTAGCCTTTTGCTAAATAGCCACAGTTTGAGAGATTTTAATTCGAAACAAAACTTATTTTAAGCGATATATACTATCTTGCTCAAAATAATTGCTTGGTCTTTAAAACAGAAAAAAATAGCTTAGTTAGCTTTTTTAAAGTATGTAAGTATGATTAAAAAGGTTCGTCGAAGCTTTTTGCTAAAAAGCCAGAGTTCGAGATATTTTAATTCGAAACAGAACTTATTTCAAACGATACAAACTATCTTGCTCAAAATAATTGTCTGCTCCTTAAAACAGAAAAAAATAGCTCAGTTAGCTGTTTCGAAGTATGTGAATGTGATTAAAAAGGTTCTTCGAAGCTTTTTGCTAAATAGCCACAGTTTGAGAGATTTTAATACGAAGCAAAACTTATTTTAAACAATATATACTATCTTGCTCTAAATTAACTGCCTGTTCTTTGAAACAGAAAAAAAGCTTAGTTAGCTGTTTTAAAGTATGAAAGTATGATTAAAAAGGTTCGTCGAAGCTTTTTGCTAAATAGTCACATTTTGAGAGATTTTAATTCGAAACAAAACTATAAATTTAAACGATGTATATTAAATTGCTCAAAGGAATTGCCTGGTCTTTAAAACAGAAAAAATAGCTTATATATTAAAAAAAGTTTTAAAATAATGATTTAAGCTACACTTTTTTTTGAATAAAAAATAAAACTTTGTAAAAAATGAGTTTAAAGAAAAGTCTGAGAAAGATTTAAGGTATCGTGAAAATAATTCGTCAACATTTCGAGAATCGAAATGAGATTTGGTAGAACAAATAAAGCATATGAAGAATTTCCTTCTTTTTGAGGCAGTTCCATTATTAGGTTAGCATGTTTTTGAATATTTTTTGACCCCTTTTTATTCTATTTCAGCAAAAATAAGCAAATTCCCGACCACCGTCGCATATCTACGTAAAAATTGTCGCAACACCCCATGTTTTTTTTCCAACTCCGATTTTACTGTCGCAATCTAATTTCAAGATAAAATTCAAATAGAAGGTGTAAATTTACTCAAAAGATTTATATTTTAATTTATAAAGTTTTGAGTAGAATATTCTCTAAGAATGATCGAATTTTCTTTCTGTGGACAAATCTCCCGATCTCCGGTAAAATGCTTGAATAAATTTTTTTCTAATTTTTTCTTTTCCGAAATTTAAAATTTTAATTAATAATTTATTTCCTCTTTGAAATTTTTCCTTGTTTTTCATCATATTTTTCTCCTAATCTCTTTTAAAAATTTTGCGAAAAAGAGTAATTTTTGTGTCTTATACCCCTTGTTAGCATAAGAACCAAACCGCAAACCTCTCTTAAGATGCTTACGTAATATTTAAGTGCTCCCTTTTTAGACCTTTAAAAGAATTTGGCGTAATTTTATTTGAATTTTTTTGAATTTTCCAGAGAGGCGTCACACATTATAACACATTATAGATAAAGTTCAAATCTAAAATCACAGTAAAAAAAAAAAAAAAAAGATAGCTAAGCCTTCACGAGAGTCTTTGAAAACGTTATAATATCTCATTCTATTTTTAGAGAGGCATTACTACTCAATAAAACATTATAGAACAAATTTAAAAATTATTTGAGACAATTTTATTTGAACTTTTTTGAAACTTCTAGCACTTCTTTAGAAACTTTTGAAACACACCTCAATAAAGCATTTTAGGTCAAGTTCAAATTTAAAATTACAGTAAAAAAATAATAAACTTACGAATAGCTCAGCCTAAAAACAAGAAAGAATCTCAAGAAAACGTTGTAATAGCTCATTTGTGCTGAGCAGTTAAGTGAGTTTTTTTTGTGTGAATTTAATAAAATATCTTGATGATTAAAATATCGTGAGAATTAATCAACCTGCACTACATGTAATTGACGTCTTTGCCCAAACACGTTCTTAACCTTTATCTGATAATGATACAATATTTCGTTTTTCTGAACAAACAAAATTTAAAAAGGACTTTTAAAGCCCCAAATTTTTTTTTTTGGTACTTAGATTGCGCATTAGATTTAGGTATTGATATTAGAAGTCACAAAATAGTTCTCATTAATAAAATTTATAGAAATCTGTTAAAATAGGTAATTACGTAGTTTTATTTAAGTTTAATATAATATAAAAAATGCAGGAGGATTTAAAAATATTTTAAAATTGAGAGTTTTATAGAAAAAAAGTTCCTTTAGTGAAACTTACAAATGAAAATAATTCATAGAAATAATTATGAAATTAGAATTAGTTCAAAAATTTTATTTTAAAAATGAAATGCTTAGTAATATTTTTAAATAAATGATTCCTAGGTTTTATAAACTTGAAATATTTTTTTTTGTAGAATGATTTAAATAAATTGATTAAGCAAACTTGTATAATTTTTATATTCAGAATCTTTCTTAACTTTCAAAACTAGTTTTATTTAAACTGTTCAATTGGCAATTAAAAGTTAGCAAACAGTTTAAATTCATATCATAATGTTTATATAAATATTAAATCTAAAAAATATCTTTCTAAACATTCAAAATTTGATTTGTTTCAAAAGTTTAATTGACAATTTAAACTTAGAAATACAGTTTAAATTGATATTTTAATGTTCAGATAAATAAAAAATTCTGGAAAGATCTCTCTAAACAATTTTATTTAATTAAACGATTTTCAAAATTTAATTTATTATAAAATTTT
The DNA here is from genome assembly GCF_982258835.1 of Parasteatoda tepidariorum. Taxonomy (NCBI): domain Eukaryota; kingdom Metazoa; phylum Arthropoda; class Arachnida; order Araneae; family Theridiidae; genus Parasteatoda; species Parasteatoda tepidariorum. The sequence goes on along the minus strand of NC_141758.1, from coordinate 22,947,123 downwards.
AATTGCAATTAAAACCTAGTAAACGGTTTAAATTGATATCACAATGTTTATATAAATATTAAATCTAAAAAATATCTTTCTAAACATTCAAAATTTGATTTGTTACAAAAGTTTAGCTAACTATTTAAACTTAGCAAACAGTTTAAATTAATATTACGATTTTTAGATAATTCTTAAATTCAAATAAGATCTTTCTTACCGTTCAAAATTGGACTTTTTTTCAAAGGTTTAAGTGACAATTAAAACTTAGCAAACAGTTTAAATTGATAGTATTTAACTGTTTATCTGTTTAAATTATTTATTAAATCATTTGCCAATCACTAAAGCAATCTCCTTGAACATGCACCGAAAGTTTCTAGAAAAAAATTATTGTTATTATTATTATTTTTTATAGAACATGAGACTTAGTTTTTTTTAAATTTTGAAATACTACTTTTTCTGCTTCAATAATAGTTTTTTTTGGATTTTCTTTTCAATTATGTTTTTTTATTTTACAGCTGTGTATGAAATTAATTTTTTTTAATGAAGTTACGTTTTACACATGCTAAAGAAATTAATATAAAGCTTTTCCAAAACATTGCAATAAAAATTTAAAAATCTCAGAGATTTAGATTATCGTTTCTGTTACGGTTTCACAAACTAATGTAACAACGCCATTTAGTAAACAAGGAAAAAGTACTTAAGATTTTCTTTCTTTCTAAAATAAAAACAAGAGATTTTCAGCTAAACTGAATTCCCAGTCGCTGCTTTAATTCTTTTCAATTAGCGAGTGCTTTTGGGGTGCTGTTATGAAAGCAATTATATTTTTGAAATTTTTATTTTTATTTTCTTCAAATGAAAAATAACAACTGAAATATTTGGTTCTCGTCAAAATCATTAAGTTCTCCCCCCCTGCTTCCATACAATGAATTTTTTAAGTGTTTATTTTTTCGAGGAGAGAAAATTGTTTCCTAGATTACTTTTGGAAGAGAAAATTTCATCAAAAAAAATTAATTGAGTTTTATGTTTACCAAAATAAATTCAAAAGTTTTACGAATTAACTCGTTGTTCATTGTCAGTGATCAAGAAATTAAAAAATTAATTTAATATTAATCTCAACTCATGCAAAGTTCATAATAAATTTTTATTTTCAGTCTTTTTTTTTTGCATTTTTAAACAGGAAGCAGAATTTTAATGAAAATAGCTACTTTTTATTAAATTGGTTCTCTCAGTTATTAGAGCTAATGATTTTTAATTTCAACTAGTTTTTTTAAGCTGGTGAGTTTACCGGCTTTAATTTTAGATATGATTTCTTTCACTTCTTCTGAAAAATTTTGCCAATGTCATAATTTGTCTCCAAATACTTTTTATAATTAAAAATGAACATGTTAGATACTTTTTAATACATCCATTTTTACATCTTCCTGAGAAATTCTGCAGATGACATAATTTTTCCTAAAATACATTGTAAAAATTTCAACAAATTACGGTATAAAGTACAGACACTTTGGGTGCATAATCTGTAAAATACCTTTTAATGTTAAATATTACACATTATTAGAAACTTCCCGGAAAAATGGTTAACTAAATTGATAACCGCTTGTCAGAAAAATCCCAAATACTAAATTTGCCTTATTTGTGACCTATTTGGTCCTTTTGAATAATAAACGGGACAAAAAAAAATCTTTTTTTAAAATTCGTAGTCAAAGGGTTAAAGTTTTTTTAAGCATCTTTTTTCACAAAAAAATCATAAAGGCTTTTATCTCATCAGTCTCATTCAAACTTAACTTTAAACTCTTAACTACCTTGAATTGGAAAAAAAGTTAAGAAATAGCTAAGAATCGGCCTCATAGGTGAGGAAAATATAAACAGATTGAAAGATTGGCGATAGAATTATCTTTTATTACACAGATTAAATAAATTAGATCCATTTAAATTAATGAATTAAAATTCTTGCAAATAAAAACAAATGAATGCGACACTTAATTCATCGGTTATTTCAAATGTCACATCAGTTAAATGTCGTATATCAAGAATATTGTTGTTTCTGAATCCAAGACACAGAATCAGATACACCTTTCAAATCTGTCATACTAAATTATGTCTATATGGATTCGAAGGTAATAATAATAATCAACATAAGTGATTACCTTCTTGTTTTTCGCATTACCATTTAGTAAATATTGTATTTGACACACAACATTGATTGATTAGCTCTCGGACATTAACTTTTTTTTCTTCGGCGAAAAAGTTTAAAAAAAACTAAAAAAAAAACTAATAATCAGCCTCACAGATATAGAGAATATTAACAGGTTGAAATATTGGCAATATCATTATCTTTTATTAGACAAATTAAATAAATTGTATCCACTTAAATTAATTAATTAAAATTCTGACAAATAAAAGCGACTGAATGTGACACTTAATCCATCGGTTATTTCAAATGGCACATCAGTTAAATGCCGTACATCAAGAATGTTGTTGTTTCTGAATCCAAGACACAGAATCAGATACCACCTTTCAAATCTGTCATACTAAATTATGTCTATATGGATTCGAAAGCAATAATCAACATAAGCGATTACCTTCTTGTTTTTCGCATTACATTTTAGTAAATATTATATCTGACACACAACATTGATGGATTAGCTCTCGGATATTAACTCTTTTATTTTTTTACCTTCAACGACCTTGAATTGGAAAAAGTTAAAAAAAGCCAAGAATGGGCCCCGGCGGTGGAAAAACGATTGAAAGGGTATATATACGGACGTGATATGAAATGCATGATGAAATAATCTACCAATCCTTTTAATTCGTGTGAAAAAGGGTCGCAGCGAGACTCGAGTTAAACATCCGAACGACCCTGAATGACCTCGGAATGAAATAACCCGTTAGCATCGCAGTTCAAAGATAAGAAAAAAAAAACATTTCCAGCAGGGGTTAGGTGAGATGTTTGTGGTTTTGGAGAACATTTTTTCTACCTTTGGCTAATACAAAAAAAAAGCGAGAAAAAAAATAAATATCAATATTGACGCAATAAAAAAAACTACCTATTCTTCTTGTTTTTCGTATACTTAGGTAATTAGTTGTTAAAAAAAATACCTTTGTAATTCGATCTGATCTCTTTTATGATTTATGATATAATTGCATTATGAAATGTGGACTCCATTTGCCACTCTGGTTTTCTAAAAAAGTATTTGGCTTTAGATTTCACAGATTTTTCAGGTAGTTTTGATTTTCCATCGAAAACATACTTGTGTAATAAAATTAGAACATTTTCAGCTGGTTTATATAATATTTTATTTATTTTAGTTTAATAAAATGGCATGATTTATGATATAATTGTGTTATAAAATGGGAACTCCATTTGCCACTCTGGTTTTCCAAACAAGTATTTGACTTTAGATTTCACAGATTTTTCAGGTAGTTTTGATTTTCCAACGAAAACATACTCGTGTAATAAAATTAGAACATTTTCAGCTGGTTTATATAATGTTTTATTTACTTTATTTTAATAAAATTGCATGATTTATGATATAATTGTATTATGAAATGGGAACTCCATTTGCAACTCTGGTTTTCCAAATAACTATTGGCTTTAGATTTCACAGATTTTTCAGGTAGTTTTGATTTTCGATCGAAAACATACTCGTGTAATAAAATTAGAACATTTTCAGCTTTTTTATACAATGTTTTATTTACTTTATTTTAATAAAATTGCATGATTTATGATATAATTGTATTATGAAATGGGAACTTTACTTGCCACTCTGGTTTTCCAAATAACTATTGGCTTTAGATTTCACAGATTTTTCAGGTAGTTTTGATTTTTGATCGAAATCATACTCGTGTAATAAAATTAGAACATTTTTAGCTGGTGTATCTAATATTATATTTACTTTATTTTAATATTATAGCATGATTTACCAGCAAAGCAGTGGTACGAATAAATTGAGTCACGTGATTTTCTTAACTCATAAGAATCGTGCAAATCACTTTAAATGAAGTTGAGTTCTGGAAGTGATGAAGTTTAGTAAAATAGATTCAGTGCGTTTTGCGTATTTGTTCCCCTATAAATCTGTGTTACGTCGCATCGTTTCATTTAATTCAGCTAATATCCGTATTTGTGTGTTATGCTGTTTTAACGAATAAATGAGAAATGTTATACTTCATTTCTCAGTGTTTTATTTCGACTTGCCTGCCTGAAATTATCAGTTTCTTTTCGTATTCTTAATTTCCGAATGATTTCAGATCACTAATTGAGTCATCATAGTATTAAATTATTATAAAATCGTTCAAATATCTTTAATTTTTTTAACGCCAGAAATTTAACTTACTCAATCTAATGAGATATTTAATATTGTCCTACTTTCGTCGAATAAGCAGGATATTCTATTTTAAGGGACCAACTTAAGGGACCAACTTGTTCCACTAACTTTGAAACAAAAATGATTACGAACAAGAAATTTGGTACTTTTTTCATCTTTATTCTTGAGCTAGACTAAATTATTATCAAGCATGAAAGTGTTCATAAAATATTACAGTGAAATAAAGATATGAAAAAAGGTGGCAGATTTTTTTATATTTTAGCATTTTTTAATACTTTTTGAACTTAATCAAATTTACTTTCTTAAAATTTATTCCTTTTTAAAAAGTTCAAAATTTAGTTCTTTAAAGTTTTGAAATTTAATTTCATAAATACTTTCCAATTAGTAGTGACAAGAATTCATTAAAGTTCACTACGATTCAATATTGTAAATTATTTAAAATGTAATTCTGATAATCTTTCGGTGCTTTTCGTTATAATATCTGGCTATTTTAGTAAATCTCTAGTTCTATTTTTTTTAAATTTAATGTCTATTGTAAATCAATTTTCATTTTAGAGGAACTATGAGGAGATGTCTCGTAGAACATCAAGTTGACAAAACAGATATCTTTGAAACTAAAATGTATTGTAATCCAATTTTATTCATAATTACAAAACGCATCAACAATTTCATAGCTTTTTCTGATTTCAAGTATTCATACAGATTTTTAAAGTTTTAAATGATATCCAATTTTCAAGATTATCAACTCAGATTCAATCTTTCAATTTAAATTCGATCTTTCAATTCAGATTCAATCTTAAGAGTAACGGAACGAAAGAAAATATAATTTTTTAAATGTATATGTTTTTTGAAGAAATACACACACATTTATAAAGTTATACGTCTTTGTGATCAGGAACTCGTCGTTTCTCAAACTCTCTTTAAATAGTAAGACACGAAATTCATAAGAATTGCGTGAGTTCAGAGCTAATGTAACTCTAATTTCATTTTCATATCAGTCTACTGCAATAAAAAATGTATATGAACCAACGCAGCTGAATTTAAGACTCAATTCCCAGAAACAACATGAGCCAAAATAAAATGTAAACACGCGTTCTTTGATGAAGGAACAATTGTTTAGGGGAGAGAGCGCCCAACATCAAACCTTTTGTTTAATCCCTTTGAATGGAACATGCTTTGTATATCTTTTAAAATGTCCTTGGTTACAAACATCTTTTCTTTTACTTCATAACTGCCCTTGAAAAAATGAAAAGGAATAACGTGGTTACAGTTATATCATCCCTCATCGTCATCAAATGGATTGTGTACCCGTAAGCTACAAGCTAGAAAATTCTTAAAAGCTATCTTCAGTGAATCTTGAATGCCAATGTAGTAGACATCATTGTATTTTAGGGTTAATAACACTGTTTGTATGATGTAATTAATTATGCCTTCATAACAAATGTATCTCTACGTACTGATAAAAGAATTTAAGAGTCATGATTTTATTGTCGGAAAGCGTTGCAATATTCAGAACTGTTCTTCTTGATTATTATTCCCTACTTCGGAAGTCGATAATGATAGGGTAATAAGGGAAGCATAAACACACGTGCTCATTATGAATATTAACAAGATGATCTCTGCTATGGAATAAAGCATTAGTGATAGGAAATTAAAAAAAGAAAGAACGATTTTCTTAGATGTAGATTAATATGAATCGAACATTTTAAAGTGTGTTTATCAGAAAAGAGTTAAAGGCTATTTTTTCAGAATACCAATTCTGAGATTGTTTAAAATAGATAGCGAGATTCTTATATAGATAATCACAAACGAGATTGTTTATTACAAATGTTACTGACAGTGTATGGTTTGGAGATATTTCATAACTCGGATTGTTTGGTGTTATTTGGACAAATAATGAAGCATTTAATCTGTTTCATTCTTCAGGGGTGCAGAGCGATTACTTTATTACGACCACCTGGCAGTTTTATGCAAATGAGCTAAGGCGTATAGTGTAATGTCATGCTTTAGGGTCTTTCGTGTGCATGGTAGTTTAAATAAGATCGCATGCTTATATGTCGTTGTAGATCAAGTATATTTACTGTTTATGATTTATACTGTAATGTTGATGATTTGCTGCTGATGATAAGTTTTGGTATTTTCAACTTGATTACGTATCCTGCCATACTGCTAGTATCGTGATTGAAGTTCGATTTGTTTGCTTTGAACTTCGAAATTTCTAGATGCTTTTGCTACTCTTTCTTGATGCTTTCTCAGAGTTATTGAGCATTTTTGGGATTAAGAAGAAAAATACACTTTTCTAATCATCTATTCCGGTAAAATAAATATTATTTTAAAGTCGTCATCTAAATCCGCAATCATTCAGTCTCACATTATTTGCTATATTCAGGCTCACATTATTGGCCGTATTCAGTTTCACGTAAGAGCTGTCATGATCTCGTAGTCCATAGCGTGAAATATCAAAATATAAAGTTAAAAAAAAGTGGGCGTTGAAGGAGTGGCGGATAGAGGGTCATAGCAAATTAACATGCTTGCTTATTACATATATATTACTGGAAATCTATTAAAAAAGCGCTTTCTGAATAATTTTTGTAAAATCAACTAAAAATATAGTTTTATAATATGTCATAAAATTTGGTAATTTTATGATACCTTAGAGTAGCTATTCTTTCTCTCGCAATACTTGATGATTATTACGTATCTAAAGTAAAAGCTCTAAAGTAAAAGTGATACAGTAAAAGATCTACAAAATTCATTCAATATTTAAAGAATTTTATAGATATAAGTTCCTTTTTTCGTTAGGTGATGTATTTTTTTAGCCTAAACAGCTGCTTAATACTGTTTTCTGATAAGAACTTTTTGAGTGTTCGGAATTTCCACTAGACTAAAACACGATTCACAGAAACATCTTATTTCTTACATAGAAAATCATAACGTTTTCCTTAAAAACATACATAATTTGAATACTGGCTAATCATTATATCGCTCCAAGCTCTTCATTTGTATTATGAATAAATTAATGAATAGAAGTGTAAAACGGAGAATAGAAATTCTTCATTTAAAATCGTCAACTTCGCCTGAAAAGAATGTTCCTGACAGTCGTATTCTAGTTCTGATATTTTCGATTAATTTTGTGATTGTTCGATTCGCAACTCTATCAAAAAGGCTTGTTTTAAAAGGTTGTTCACCAACAATTAATCCTTTCACAACTACAAGAATAATAACTCTTCTGTCAGGTTTTTTTGAAGGTTGTGAACTCATTTGTAGTTGATTGAAAGTAACACAAAAGTCATAGATGGAATTCATAGATACGTAAAATATATTTATATAAACTTGAAAGAATAATAAAGGTTAATTTTCGTCACCAAATATTAAACACTCAGAATTAATTCGTCATTCTGTTAAATCAAGATTATTAAGATTATTTTCTGAAATAGATTCTAATTATTAAATCTAGATTATTAAAATTAATTTCTAAAATTGATTCTAATTATTAAATCTAGATTATTAAGATTATTTTCTGAAATAGATTCGAATTATTAAATCTAGATTATTAAAATTAATTTATTATATAGATTTTAATTATTAAATCAAGATTATTACGATTAATTTCTAAAATAGATTCCAATTATTAAATCTTGATAATTAAAATTAATTTATAATATAGATTCTAATTATTGAATCAAGATTATTAATATTAATTTCTAAAATAGACTCTAATTATTAAATCTAGATTATTAAAATTAATTTCTAAAATAGATTCTAATTATTAAGATTATTTTCTGAAATAGATTTTATTTAAAATTTTATAATCGTCGTTGAACAGCTGACCCAATTTTATGGGTTTACGACTACTAATATTCAACTCCGTAGCCTTGTAATTTTGAACCCAATCCAGAAGACAAGGGAACTCCTGGATCGAGTATTGGGAGAAATTTGTCTTTATGGAGGACTTTTTGATGGAGCTAACCCTCAATTGCGCTACATGGAGAGGAAGACCACGAGAACCTCCCACGGTTAGCATGAAGGAAAGGGGACTCTAACTCATGATCCGTCTACCACTGATGATATTTCACGTCAGCACTGTGGTCGTTGCAAGCCGCATGCGGAATTCGTATCGACTGGGATTCGAACCCGGTTCGCCTCATTGGAAGGCGAACGCTCTATCTCCTGAGCCATCGCTGCTCTCTAAGATAGATTATAATTATTAAATCTAGATTATTTGATTACGATCTATGAAAGGGATTTTAAAAAAGTAATATCCAAATTAAATAATATATCAGAAGCATATCACCAGCTATATGAAATGTTATAATAATTTTTATCAATTTCAGGTCAAATATAGAAATTTCACTCAAAATTTGCGAATCAGAACCCTTCTTAGAGAAAAAAGTATGGTCAAAACTACCAGAATATGGAAAAATTTACCGTGTGTCAGGCTTTATAGGAACAGTAGAAATCTCGGAAATTTTTATTGAAGCTCTTATGATATAATTTCGATGTAATTGCTAATGATTAATATAATTAATAATGATTAATATAATTAATAATGATTAATATAATTAATAATGATTAATATAATTTCGATATAGCGTAAGATTCTTTTAGTTATTTTTTAGAGTGATTTACAATATTTAATATTTATAAAAAAAATATAAATGAACGAATACTACTGAAATGATTGTGTTTTAAATAATTAGCTTTTTTTAGCATTCTTGCCTGTGTTATAAGTTGATAAAACAGTACAGTTTAAAAATAGAGCTTAAACTTACATATTGAGATTGTTTATTATTTTGGTTCATAAAGTAGAAAACAAAATTATCAGATCTTCGAAATATGATCATAAGCTGTAATTACTATGCAAGTTAAAATTAGTTTAAAATATCACTTTAGGATTGATGCAGAAGGATTGATCACTTTAGGAGAATTATTAGTAGATTATGCACATTCAATATATTCTGATTGATAAGCAAGCACTATTAGTAAATTCCAATTAATAAACAAGTCATACATTTGTTATTTAAACGATTGGTTGAATATTGGATTCAAAAATAAATTTTTTCCTATATTGCATTGAATTATGTCGCAATTATTGCCGCCGAAACGCGGTTTGTTCCAGTAAGAAAGATTTGTTAGCGGAATATAGGTTCCTATTTCCTTTTAAAGCGATCAGACCTTCCCATTAAGTTAGTCGTTGTAAGAAACATATAAGCAATTCACATTTTTTACACGTTGAATGACATGGGGGACACCGGTGATGCCAAGATTATTAGAAACACATAATTCGAGTAAATTTTTAATTTTTTTATATTATTATTGTTACTAAAATGGTTTGAGGAAATTTATACAATATAGAACGCACAAAAAATAGTTTTATTTATATACACAGAGATGCCAACTTACACCGGACAGCGAATAAGTATTATCAATGAATAGTTTATTAATTGTGATTCTTGGTTTAATAAATTCAATTTAGTAGATTTTTATCCACCACTATTTCTAAACAATTCGTCGATTTTGAAAACCCTAGGTACTCAAAATTGAAACAGCATATAGTCGTTTTTGTACAAAATGCAGTTTCAAAAATAATTTGGAGGGAAAACTGTGTGAGAGGGATGTTCGTTGGCTGCCGGCAGGATTCGAACCAAGGACCTCCGGGTAATCGAGGAAAAGTTAGAACGCTTAATAAAGTGGCCTCAGCAATGACGTATCATGACATGCGAATTTCCAATTTAAAAGCTACAAAGGGTTGCAATTTGGAAAATATAGTTTGATCGGGAGATCGATTATTTTAATTTTCCTATTTGCTTATTTCGTTATATTTTAAAAACTGTTGTTGCTGGCCCACACGGTTAGCGGAGCTAAACCAAGTCCATGACTCCAGAGACTCTGAGCAAGTCTGTAACAAAAAGTGGATCTGAAAAGAGGTCCACTTTAGAGATATTTAGGCATTGAAGTATATGTTCAGGAGTAGCTTGTTGGTCGTTACACTTAGTGCAAACAGGGAAAACTCTTGAACCATTACTGAACAGCATAGTTCTTAGGTGACCGCTTCGAAATCTTGATATAACCGTCTGATCCCGCCTGCTGCACTGAAGGGTCAGGCTGCCACCTGGGCGGTTGCACTGATACCAATGATTAACAGGAGGGCCCACAAGATCACGAAGCCTGTTAAAACGGGAGTGGAGCTCCGAGAAAGTCAGAGATGCCGAAGAATGCAGGGGCAGATCAGTTCCGCTCTTAGCCAAGGAGTCTGCAATCTCATTACCCTCAACATCGACATGAGATGGGATCCATTGCAAGTGTATATTATGGGAGAAAGAAAGGGTCTTCAGCTTGTTTAAAATTGAAACTCACACTGTCACCCACCCCATGCCAATCCGAAAGGTGCTGGATTGCACTCCTACTATTGCTCAAAATCCAGATGTCATTTGATCCAGGAAAAGTAAGCACAGCGCCCAATCCAGCATCTATAGCGATCAGCTCGCTGCGAAAGACAGAGCAGTGATCAGGATTTCACAACTTGATATGGTAAGAGCTGTGATTGGTTCTGACGAAGACACCACTGCCAGAACAAGAATCGGCATTCCTACTGCCATCTGTATCGCTCGGAATGCTGTTGATCAATTCAAGAGCAATTTGTCTCAGATACTCAGGAACGTCAGAAGATTTGCTGACATGTACAGGAAGAAATGGGTGGAAATACACTTTCTGGAGTCCCTCGCTTGGATCAACACAAGAGTTCAGATAGTGCGGCTCAACATTTTCAGAAGTCAAATTATCACCGATCACTAGACTGAAAGGGCTGTTTCTTTTGAGCCTTTGGTTATTTCTCCAACTGTGAAGGAAAGCTGACGTTCGGTTACCAGTACCAAAACTGAGTAGTTTGTTATAATATTTGACAAGCATTGATTTTCTTCGAAAACTGAGCGGTTGTAAGTCAGCCTCAAAGAGAACAATATCGTTGGGGCAGCTGTTACGTAAACCCGTGATGATCCGCGCAGCACTAAGCTGAACCAGTTCAAGCCTCTCAAGTTGGATCTCAGAAGCACAACAATAAACTGGATAACCATATTCCAGGATTGGTCTAATAAGAGTCAAATATGTACTGCGAAGAGTTTTCGAATCGGCTCCCCAGTCGTGCCCTGAGATGAATTTTAAAATCCCCAGACATTTTCTACTCCTAAGCACCAGATGATCAATGTGCTTACTGCTGGTAATCTCCGGGTCCAGAACAAATCCTAAGTATTAGGGTTCTTGTCTACGGAGAGAGGCTGTCCATTCAAAAAAATATTAGGTTGGTAATTATATAGCTTCCTGTTAGTAGTGAAGAAAGCGGAACTAGACTTTGAAGGGTTAAAACTTAATTTGTGGTGCTCAGCAAAACTGTTAAGCTAACTGTTAAAAACTGTTAAACGAGTGTAATGTATGTCAGGATGTGTTAATTCGGCGGCCACTATATGAAGCTTCCTAATTCAATCTGGACTTGGATGAGCAATTATGGTGGTTAGAGCATCCTACGACGAACCTAGAAGTCTTAGAATTTATGTTTCCTGCAGGTTGTCACCGTTTATCTCTCTCACTCATTGTTCCTTTTATTTCATTTTTGAATTTTTGCTCAAAAATGAGTATTCGCTGTTTTAGTTTTAAATGCATGGGTTTTTAAATTTGATTATTATTTGTTTCGGAGATAATTTGACATTTGTTTTTTTACTGTGTCAAAAAGAACAGTGGTTATAAATTTTTTTATACATAAATGACAGCCTGAAAAGTCCATTCAATTCATCTCGCATAACAGTTGCTTCACAAAACGCATAATAATTTAATCCAAAATATTTTTAGACGAAATAAAAGTAATGATAGACGGGAATGTAAAATTATAAAAATGCATCAGCATCAAGAAATCATTAAAATAATAATTTTTTTATAGTTAATTACTAAATAGCTGAATTCTATATATTCTAAATATTTTATGTATTCATATATATTCAATGTGAAATATAAACTAAAATAATGTGATAACATGATTGTCAATGTTAATTTTTTTTCAAATACTCCACAACATAAAATTACACCATTGATTGACATTATTCTTATTTTTTATGAGTTTTATTATTTCTTATTATAGATGTAACTTGTGTTAATGTTTTTATACTTTTATATAATTTGAGTTCGTAATTTTTTGTTGCAACAGAAATGTGTCCCGATAAGATATTTTCCGTTTCAAAATCGTATAAATTTCATAATACAAGTGCAAATAAATTACCATTTAATATTAAATTATTGTATAGCATAAAAATGTCTGAAAGTTAACGCGGAAAAAAAGAAACGTAGGAGAAATAATATCTCTCAGAATAATGATGACATAGACAGAGGGAAAACGCTGAATCGGTTCATCTTTCTAAGAAAGCACAATGTAGTCACGACAGCCAATTCTATTTCCCCAAAAAAGACACATTTTCTGAATGCCTAACAGAAGCATTACTCAGCTATATTTACATTGAATGCTTGAAGAAAAAAAGAAATTATGTTTTCACTTTCTGCGCAAAAATAACAAATTATCAGAATTAAATGTAGAGCTCAGACTTTATTGATATGGCTTTGTTAACAAAATTAAATATTTATTAGACTGAAGTTCATACGTATGATAAGGAAATTAACTTTGATATATATATGAATGGCTTGGGGTAATAATACACTAAGCCGCATTTTAAAATTATATATGGCTCATTGATGTGGCTTTTTTAACAGAATTAAACATTTATTTGACTGAAATTGTTATCAGTGATTGCGCAATTCACATATATATATATATTCATAACGGCTACACTCTTAGATGTCACAGAATAGCAGAATATAAACTTTCATATTTGTTCGTTTACTATTTACGCAACTTTTCTCACTTTACGTTTATACTGAGCTGAATAGCAAGCAATTAAGATTAATTTCGATATTTCATAAAATTTGGTGTGAATAGCATACAATTGATAAATTATAATTCATTCATCTACATCTTTACTGTTTCTAAAATTTTATACTAGATTCGCAATTCAAAAAGAATACATCGGCCTTAATTTAAAATCTAATAATATGTTCTTTATTTAGAATATAATCTAATACAATATTCTGTTATTAAAATCTAATGCTATGTTCGTTATTCAAAGTGTAATATTGCACTCTTTATTTAAAATCTGACACAACTTTCGATATTTAAAATCTAATATTATGCTCTATTTTTAAAATGTAATATTACGCTCTCTATATAAAATGGGATAGTGTGATCTCTATATAAAATCGAACACTACCGTCTCTTATTAAATCTAATGTTTTCTCTTTTTAAAATCTAATATTTTTTTGTTATTTTAAATCTACTATTTTAAAGGTAATATTGCACTTTTTATTTAAAATCTCATACAACTTTTACTATTTAAAATCTTATATTATGTTCCATTTTTGAATGTAATACTATATGATCTCGATCTCTATTTAAAATATAATATTACATTTTTTATATAAAATGTGATACCTTTTTTCTATTTAAAATCGAATATTAAACTCGCTACTTAAATGTAATACTATGCTCTCATTTTAAAATCTAGTACTAAGTTCTGTATTTAAAATGTAATATTACTTTCTCTATTTAAAATCTAAAATTAGCTTTACTTTTTAAAATCTAATATTATGTTATCTTTTAAAAGGGTAATACAATGTTCTCTATTTAAAATTTAATATTACTCTCTCTACATAAAAGGTGATATTATGGTCGCTATTAAAAATCGAATATTAAGTTCTCTATTTGAATCTAATATTATGTTCCCTATTTAAAATATAATAATATGCTAGCTACTTAAAATCTACTACTATGTACTCCATTTAAAATGTCTTATTACACTCTCTATTTAAAATCTGATAATATGTTTGGTATTAAAAATCTATTATTATGTTCTCTATTGTTTTAAAATATAGAATCATGTTCTCCGTTTATTTTTATAGCTAATAGTATGCTCTCGATTAATTTTTAAGCGTATTACTATGTTTTCCCTTTGTACGATCTTTTTCAAAGTTCTTAAAATTATAAAAAGTTTAAGAAATTACGTGAAATCTATTATTCTCAAAGAATGTAATATAATTTCTAAAAGTGTTGACGAACAAACTCTCTACTAAATAAGCTAAACGTATTCCCGGTTATTCAATTATCAATTCTTCCAAGTTTACACTCATCTCATTTGCACTTAAGTAGCTTTCACTTTTATATAAAAGGAACTATTTTATCGAATGCTTTGTATCATAGCGTAAATTGACTAAAGGAAAAGTTCGATTTATTTGAACGTTTTCAAGACAATTCAATTATACTTACAATACGGAGTTACACATAAGATCTCCGGAGAAAGAGTGAAGATCTAAAGAAAACACTTAATAAAGTTTTATTCTCTTTTATTGGCTTAAATAAACTTAGCCAAAGGGATTGGAATAGTAGTTACTATTCATTTTAACACCTTTATAGAGAACTCTTCAACTTAGGATATGCTCTGTAGAAGATTTGGGAAAAATATTCGAAATTTTAAATGTAATATTACTCTCTCAATACTATGTTCTCTATTTTAAATGTAATATTACACTCTCTATATAAAATGTGATACTACGGTCGCTATTTAAATAAATTTATGCATTTATGCTATGTATTAAATAATGCTATATTCGCTATTTAAAATCAAATACAGTCAAACCCCGCTATAGTGAACACGACTTATAGTGAACTCCCGGATATAGTGAACCAAATTTTCGGTCCCGTGCCTTGCTATACACGCATAATGTTATTTTTTGTGGATATAGTGAACCAAAAAAGTAAGGAAGTTGGATATAATGAACTTCGACTGATTTTTTTCTTCATTATTTTTTTTTTTTAATTTTTAGGGAATATAAACTATCCAAATCTGAAGTTTGTAACATATGGAAAAATAGGCAACTAATAATTTCTGCTCATAAAAAAAAATTTAGATGGCAGAAAAAGTTGAGAAAAGCAGATTACAAGGATGTTGAAGAAGCATTACTGAAGTGATTCACCATTCGAAGAAGCCGCAATCTGGACAAATGTGGATAAATTTGCTAAGTGATTTTATGAGACTACTTTCATGTGCTCGAATGGCTGGTTGGACAGGTTTAAAAAACGGAATAACAGAAATTCAGGAAAAATTATCTGAGAGTCGGGAAGTGTTTCCAGAGCTGATGTAGAGGATTGCTCATCAGCTAAAGATTACTAATCTTTTTTTGTACGCAAGACGAAGAGTAATGAAAAATAACACATTTTTTGCTACTACATAATATTTTTCAGTCATTTATTTGAATAATGTGTAATAAAAGGGAGGAGTTTGGGAACCATTAGTTAAATTGCCTGCGTTACGGATATAGTGAACACTCGGTTATAGTGAACTGAAATTTCGGTTCCTTGAAGGTTCACTATAGCGGGGTTTGACTGTACTACGTTCGCTATTCAAAACCTACTACTATGCTCTTTATTTAAAATGTAATATTACACTTTCTATTCGAATGAGTGATGACAATACAATTAAAAAAAAGATGCTGCTCTTTAGACCCAGTAGAGCAAGAAAGAGCGGAAGGTTGCGGTTGAGATGAGCTGACTCGGCGGAGTCTGATTTTCTTGCTATTAATGAAAAGAATTTGAGATCAAAGATAAATCGGAAGTCGTTATGGAAAAATTTTCAGAGAAAGGCATTGGCTCACATTGGGCTGTCTGGCCTATGATGAGGATTACACTTTCTATTTAAAATCTAATACCATGTTCTATATTCATTTAAAATCTAATACTATGTTTACTATTTAAAATCTTATATTCCGTTCTTTGCTTATTTTTAAACCTAATGTTATCTTATCGACTAATTTCTAAACGTATTACTATGTTATCTATTCAGTACGATTTCTTTTTGTAAAAGTTTTAAATGTTATTACAAGTTTTAGAAATTCCATGACATCTATTATTCTCGAAAAATGTAATATAATTTCTGAAAGTGTTGCCGAGCAAACTCTCAACTAAATAAGGTAAAAGTGTTCCGATTATACAAATATCAAATGTTTCCAAATATGCACTTATATCTTTTGCACGTAAGTAACTTTCACAACCATATAAAAGAACCTATTTTGACAAACGCTTTGTATCATAGCGCAACTTGACTAAAAGCTCGATTTATTCAAACATTTTCAAGACAATTCACACACACGATCTTAAATAAAGATTTTAAGAATACACTTAATAAAATGTTAATTTCTTTTATTGACTTAAATAAACTTAGCCAAAGGGATCGGAGAAGAAGTTATTATTCATTTTAATACCTATATGGAGAACTCTTCAACTTAGGATATGCCTTGTAGAAGATTTAGGATAAAATTACAGTTTGAAAAATTTAAGGAGTCCATATTTTTTTCCGTAAAATTTTATGGAGCACAAAATCTGTTGTACATGATGATGATTTTTACAGTAATATTTGCTGAATCACTGTAATTAAATAAATACGGTAAATATTACAGCTCAAAATTTTGCGAGAAAAATGGATTTTAAGGATGCTACAATTAGGATGGCAGTACTATTTATCACAATTTTATCTTTCATTATTTTACACTAAATTGTTCAGTAATTTCTAGATATTTTTAAAAGAAGTGATTAAATTACGAGCAACTGTAAAAAATAACTCGTTAAAATTGATTTAAAAAATAATTGAAAATGAGTATTAAAATCTTAACGAAAGTTTTTAATTTGCATCGTTACAAATAATGATTTGAATCAGCTAGAGAATCATCTAATATCAAGAGAGGTTTGCAGATAAAATTACGATAAAAAGTACCAGCACCCAGGGCGTCAGTACATTTTACAGTAGTAACCATTTTTACCGTAAAATCTTATGGAACTAAAAATCTCATATACAGTAACTTTTACAGTAATATTTACAGTAAAAATTTCAGTATAAAATTTTACAGTGAAAATGGATTTTACGGATGCTGTACTTAGGGTCCTAGTACTTTTTACTGTAATTTTAACAGCTATTTTTACTGTGTGATATATATTTACTCTAAATTGTTAAGAAATTACTAGGCACTTTTAAAAGAAGTGAATAAATTACGAGCAACAATAAATGCTGATTTGCAAAAATTTGTTTAAAAAATAATTCAAAATTAGTATTAAGATCTTAATGAAACTTTTTAAATCACATTTTAATAAATAATGATTTGATTTATACAAACGCATATCAACTTATAAATTTTTTATTTAACTTATTCATAAAAATGTTATAAAAATTAATGTTGGTCAAAAAGTGTATTTCAGTGAAAAATATTGCATTTCTTATGAATTGAAACATTTTATATATACTGTGTACAAATTTGAAAATAAACAAAACTGGTCAAAAATTTTAATTATGATATCAAACTTTCTTTATTTAGACAATTTAATAAAAAAATAAAACAATTAGGTAATAATTAAAGCAAAATTGTTAAAATCGGTAATATATTGAAAGGTAATCTTAAAATTGAAAAAAAGTTTTCGAATTCTATTGTGACAACAATGCTTTTGACAAAAAACACATCAAGTTTATTATATTCTTTTTATCCTAAATTTATTAACATGAGCATTAAAATAATGGTTGGTTTAAAAATTAATACTTCAGATATTAAACTTATTATAAATTGCATACTTTTAGAAACATAGTTGTGATTTTAAATATTTTAAAGAGCAGGAAAAAAATATACTAAAACACTTGCATATAAACTTGAGCTAGAAATATAAAAAATGTTAATTATTCATGCTAAAATTAATGATATTTGGAACAATAAGTTTGAAAAAAATTACAATTACATTTTAATCGCCCCTTATTTCTTTTAAATAATTGATATTTTAAGATAAACAAAAACTCATTGTTTAAATTTATATTCGACTTTTAAAAATTGTTAAAGCATAATAGCAAAATCGAATGTTGATATTAATCAGTGTATACTTTATTTTCAAAATATTTTTTCTGTTGTAGTTATTTAAATTTAATTAGAGGGAAAATCAGTTTTAGATTTTCACCGAAATCATGTTTTTTAATAACTGAGTATGATGAATTAAATGTCATAAATGAATAATAAAATTATAAATATATATTTTTAATAAAATGCTAACTACACTGTAAAAAATTTCTGTTCAAATTACGGTATAAGGTGCCGGTGCTTGGGGTGCATCATCCGCAAAATCCATTTTTACCGTAAAATATTATGTCCGAATTTTTACAGTAATATTTATTTAATCGATGATTCAATGAATTTAAAGTAAAAATTACGTAAGTTTACTGTAAAAATTATGTAAATTACGTGAATTTACTGCAAAAAAAATCAGTAAAAATTACGGTAAATCATATTTGTTGTTTTTCAACATGTTCCGGTAAAAATGAATTTTACACCAACACCCTGAGTGCCGGTAGTTTTAACCATAAATTGATCTGAATTTTTTGCAGTTTAGATAATAAAATATTAGATTTCTTTAAAATTAAATTTAATTAAAAATACAATTATTAATAATTAATTAAAGTCTGTATTTATAACTTAACAAAAATGAAAATATCTGCAATGTCATAAATATGCATTTGCCTATAATTGGTAGAAATAAAACTATTATGATAAAAATAGATAATTGTAAGAAAATTTAATTTATGCAATTTAAAGAAAATTAAAAATGAAGAACATATTTCTTTGTTAGTAATTATCTTTTAATTATCAGTTTAGTAATTATAGTAATAGTAGAAATAGTAATTATTTCTACTTAATTATTATTACTTCCAAATGACAGTATTTAAAACATTGTCATGACTTTAATTAGCATTTAATTTTATAAACTTTACATAATGGTGTAAAAGAGACAAAGTATTAGTAATAAATGCAACGAATTACAAAAAATTAACAATAATTCTTGTATTTAAATAATAATGTTAAGCCTTTGACTCTATTTAGTATTTATAATTAAAATCAAAGTAATTATTCTCTAGAAGTCTATTTAGTATTAATCATGTAATTATAAAAAAATCCCCTTTTATACTAAAATTGTTGCATCAATATTTACTCGCACTGTTAAAAACTCAGGATCAAATTACAGTAAAAAGTATAGGCATTCGAGGTGCCAGCACTTTTTACCGTAATTTGATCGGGAATTTTTTACACAGTGCATTTTAATTTTAAGTTACTTAAGCTAGAGTGTAATTAATTTGAAGGAATTAAATTTTTTTCCCAATAAATGATTTTGATTAGATATATTTCAAATATAAAAACTACCTAATATGTTTTAAAGATTTCAACTGAGTTTGATGATTACAGTAAAATTTTAAATTCAAATATATTTTCAAGTAGGAAACGGTACGTTTCTACCTTAGTCATTCATTAAAATTTATAACTTAATTTCTTTGTAAAATAAATATGTTTATAAACTTGAGAAACGTGATGCCATTTATAATGAAATAAGAAAGACTCAGAATGTAGAAATAACTCGATAATAAATCTTATATAAGTTATGAAGTTATCACGTTACTTTTTTTAAAATTATACAAATAGCATAGAAAAACTTCAAAGAATGTAATAAAATTTACCGAACAAAATAGGGTTCAAATCCATTATTCTCACATTGGAACAAAATAATTGTGTTTCCCGTGACCGTCAAATATAATTGTGTTTCCAATGGTCAACCTCAGAAACAATGTAATCTATACTTTTTTTAGAAATAAATACTTTACATACTAGATAATCATGTTGGGATTTATAACCAAAGAAGGATGGTTTAGAATTCACAAATAGTTACATAATTATCAATCCAAACAACACAGTCCTCAAGTTATGTATCAAAAATTATTCATACTGCATAATATCACGAATCAAATTTCACGATATTCAAATCCATTTTTCTTCCACAGAAACAAAAATAGATTTTGTGTTCTCAGTGACCATCAATTGTTTATTCCAAATCATAACATAATATCTACTTTTTTAGGAAATAAATATGTTTACAAATTGCATAATCGTGATGCTATTTGTACACAAAGGAGAAAAAATTCAAAACTCACAAATAATTCGTCCAGACAAAAAAAAATTTCTCTCTTTTTCACCTATTGCTTGCCAATTTTCTCAACAGCAAGGTCCATTAGGCAGAACAAATAGTCACCAACTACAACAAATTGGTCGTTGTGTTAAGAAACTCATTCTGAACGCGTGCTTTTTTTGAAACTGACACTAATCTTAGGTATACAGGAGACGGTGCAGACGACACTAGCAAGCCGGCTAACAATAAAGGGCACTGTCATTGTTTACCTTGAGGACATGAAATTTATGTCCAGAGGTTGGCTACAAAGCCAGGCATCATCTTCCGAAAAACGTCATTGAAGGTCGGCTATTACCCGGGAAACGAAATAACTTTAAGATTCATAAATCACCAATGATTCTCGCGCGACTGATGTGGTCCATGTAATGTTGTGAACTTATGACGATGATTTTATTGCACTATAAAATTTCCTAGTCCGTGTGAAATGTTAGGGAAATATATTTCATCGTTGTTATGCCTTATTGCACAAACAATATTCATGGAAATGATTTTTTTTTTCTTCCTTTTTTTTGAAATTCTCAGACGCTGTAGGAAATAAAAATTTTAGAGCTTGGTACATTGGTGTAAAAAATTATGAGAAATTGTAGACTTCGTTGATTATCTCTAGAGCTATTGGACCGATTTTAATGAAATTTGATATATACATACATTGTTACAATACAAAACAAATAACCATACAACAATTGTAATACGCACGCATGATCGTGCGTATTACATAATATCACTCGTTGTAGTAGAAAGGTATGAAACAGTGGTTGCATAATTAAAAAAAAATTGTCAATAGATTGTTAATAGATAAAAATTGTATGGTCCCCTCTTACAGATATACAGGGTGATTCTAAAAAGATGGGAAAAATAGTACACACCTGATAGTACACACCCAGACAAACAATTTTTATCAAAGAGTGCATGGTCGAAAACAAAACGCAAAGGTGCTGGCGCATTTGGAAAGTTTTTTCATGCAAACGAGAAAGCTCCATTCCTATTGCGAGTTACTGCGCTACGTTATTTGTCGCCAAGCTTTCGGCCGCTGCAGGGAAAGTTCGCCTATCTTTTCTTCGCCGTTGTACCAGCATAACCGCTGCCGGCCACTGTTTTGAACTCTTATTGTAATCACATGCCATTAAATTTGCTTTTATAACTTAACTTCATCGTTCTTTGTGTGTTTTTGCCTCATATAAGAACATAAACTTTGACGCCCTCTAGCGGTTTTGGGTTTTGTTTTCGACCATGCATTCTTTGATAAAAATTGTTTGTCTGGGTGTGTACTATCACTTCCTAAAATTTTCCCCATCTTTTTAGAATCAACCTGTATAGGCCTAGCAGGGTGATTTCATACCTGGAATAAGTCAGTTTCCTTGGGCAATTGG
Source organism: Parasteatoda tepidariorum (assembly GCF_982258835.1). Lineage (NCBI taxonomy): Eukaryota > Metazoa > Arthropoda > Arachnida > Araneae > Theridiidae > Parasteatoda > Parasteatoda tepidariorum. The sequence goes on along the minus strand of NC_141758.1, from coordinate 22,925,317 downwards.
CCTGAATTGTCCCGTGTGCAATTTCATACCTTCCGACTAAAGCGAGTGTTACGCATGATCATGCATGTGTGTTACAATTGTTGAAAGGGTATTTGTTTTGCATTGTATCAATGTGTGTACATATCAAATTTTATTAAAATCGGTTCAATATTTCTGGAGACAATCGACCAAGTTTGAAAATTCTCTTACTTTTCTACACCAGTCTATTTAGTGTTAAAGACATAATTGAAAGCGACTGTAATTTTCATCAGTTGAAATTTAATTTTTAAAAAGTGCTTAACACGGTCTTTATCAGTCTAAATTTTATTCCAGAAGCAAGCTTAATATTTTATCAGTTGGAATTTGATTTTCAAATAGTGTTTAAGATTTAAACTCTTCTATCAAACGATGCCAAACTGGAAAGTTTAGAATGTTAACAAACGAAAAAGAAAGAAAGAAAAAGAAAGAACGAAAACAAATTTTGTAAAAAGCCTCTATTTTGTTTTGTCGCTACATAATCATAGTAGTGTTGGCAAAAACAATGACTATAATATAAAGAAAAATACTTTTTTCCGTTAATTATATAACTGCTTACTCTTTTAGTATCGAAGAATTCAAGAATGATTTTGTTTAAATTATTACTAAAAAAACACTAGACTCCTAAAATACATTATGCAACAAGGATTTATTCTAGATTCTTTATAATATTGATAACCATCATAAGTACATTCCCAAAAAACTAGTCTACTTACTAGCTTTTGGTTACACAAAATTTGGAAACCAAGTTTAAGAAAGTTAAATTTGTAACCAAAGTTTACAAAAGTTAAATTGGCATGATAATAGAGAGTTTTTGCATAGCTTTTGTATTACGTTAATCGTAAAACATAGTTTTCTCCTCTTAAGCGAAACTAAGATTTGTAAGGACTTTTTGGCCGATGAACTGGGAAACACAAATAGAATTAAAGTCAGGAGAAACCGTAATCCTCTGCAAAATCTCGTTAATATATTCCAAATTACCATAGTTGCAAATTTGAACATTAATTTGGAGTCTATTGATTTAGTGAAGACTAAATGTCCACTTTTTCTTGCGTTAGACCTGGATTTAGCTGAAACATTATTTATAAGTCAATAACTATGAATAATTAAACTTTTGCATCATTAATAACGAATTAAAATTCCATGGTTTAGAGATCCTATCACAACAATTCCAATACGTCAAATCAATATCGCTCTAACAGAAACTTAATGTATCGATTAAAAGAAACATACAAGACAGGCTGACACTCTACAAGAATTTACATGTCCTTTATCTAAAACACCATTTTTACTCTATCGAAAAAAACTTGTTTAGGTCGAAAACAGCTCAACTCAACATTTAATCATCCTTGAAGAATTGCGTACCTATAAATAAACCTTGTAACCAAGTAATCTTACACAAATAAACATACGAAATTATTTAAAATCTTACAAACGTTGCATAATAATCATTTATATTTTCTTTAAAAAAAGTGTATTGAATAATATGTATGCATATTGCTTTTTTTTATATCCCTGTTTAACTCGACTCGCACGCGCCAGCAGCTGTAGGCGTCAGTCAGCGGGTCATTGGGGTGACCAATATGATAACGAACGCCCTTGCCTATTATCCTTGCGTTTTTTTCTATCATTCTTGAAGAAAAAGTGAAAGAAATTCTTTTAAAGGAATCGAATTCGTTTCCTTATTCACGATTAAGTGGTGTAAGTTATAAAGGTTTTGGTGTTCAATCACGCGATGAGAAATGAAATATGTTGTAACTGCACTGTTTCGTCTTTTATTGGGATGTTTACTTTTTGTGACAATTGTTTGAAAACAAAAATTTTTTTTTTGAATTTGATTTGGCTTAGAGGTTATTGAATGGTATTCAGATTTATATATTTTTTACTGTTGAGAGGAGTATGCTTTTTATAGTTGCCTCTACACTGAAAAAACAATATGGTGGAAACTACCAGAATACGGTAAAATTTACCTCTATGGGAACATCAAAAAGTTTGTAAATTTTCACAGAAGAGCTTTAGTAACGATTTTGGTAAAACAAACAATAAAATATGGTTTTATAATATGCGATAAAATTTGGTAATTAAAATAAAATTTGGTAATTTTTTAACACTACTTTAGAGCATGGCATAAAAACCATTTATACGGTTAAATTTACTTTTATGCTTTGAATTTTTTACTAAAAATGTGATAATAAGAACTATAACTTTGAAATCAGAATTTCCGGTAAACCATTGCCTTATGAATAGAAAAATTATTGAATGAATGGTTTACGTATCACATATTTTGGTTTCATTTACTATAATTATGGTTTTTTTTCCCACCAGAAAGGTCAATACAATACACTACACTAATTCTACCAGAATTCTTATCTCTCTTTAAGATTTGAATTCTAGAGGCTCATAATTTCAGAACCCATTCAACGATTCTTTAATAGGTTCAGATTACTTTTTTTTAAACTAAAAAATGATTTTAAAAAAAAGTTGGGATAGCCTTATTATAATCACTGGTTACCCATTGGTTAAATACTTTTTCTTTCTGGATTGACTCCGATAAACGCCCCAACATTTAGAATCATGGATTGCAAAAACTGTCTCAATTGATGTTTGTCGTCAGATCGGTTTTCAAATCCTGCCTATGTACGTGTTTCAAGACTCACATTTATGTTAAGATCACAGTCGAGCCAGTAATTATACGTTAATAATAAAAAGAATGTAAAAGTACTTTAAATTATTATTATGTAAATACATTAAAAATGCCTGCTAGTGAGAATAATATGAAAAAACAGCACCGGTCGCCATAGAAACGCATGCAATGATGACGCATGCGCACTGTTTACTATTACTCTTGAACGAAGTTGAAAAGTGTGATGACGTCCAAATAAGTTGCGCACGCCATCCAACCCAAAACAAGACCCATTTTGCCAATGGGTAATAAAGTGCAGAATTATTTGAATTAAAACTTAATGGGTGATTCAAAATGTGTATTCATACAATTGAAACAAGGATGCTTTTGATTTCAGCCTTAAAAAATCGAGTTTATGTATGGTTCAGTTCTAGAGCTTATCAAAGCCAAACATTTTTTTTCTTCAGGAAGATCGTTTATTTAAGGAAATAAATGATTCTTATAAATAATTATTCGTACGATTTTACTCCTGTAAATTTACCTGAACATAACATGAATATTAAAGTAGCAGAAAATGTCAATGATATTTTGGTTCAAATGATAATAATATCCAAAAATGCATGCTTTTTATACACAACTTTTGTTTTTACATGTAAAGCACTGAATAATGATAATAATATCTGAAAATACATGCTTTTATCCAGAGTCTGTTTGCACACGTAAAGCACTGAATAATGATAATAATATCTCAAAATGAATGCCTTTTGTTCACAACTTTTGTTTTTACATGTAAAACACTGAATAACAAAGCAGTTTCGTTAGGTTCTTATAAGCATAGAGACAAAACTAAATGATATTTTCCAAAATTCGCAAAATTATTTTATGAGGTAATATTCTAGTCTTTTATTTTAATATTTTCTTTTGTCTATTGCACTGCCCCCCCCCCAACGCTGATTCTAATTCGGAAGATTTTTCATGCACTTTAAAGTATATTGCGTTTATTGAAATGTTTAATTTTGAAACTGTTATTTATAATGAAATTGGTTTATGATAAAAATGCTCAAAGCCAAAAATATATACAATTTTTAGAAGCTATTTTTTTAAGGAAATTCTATTTGTACTACTAATTTAGTAAATATACGCAGAAAGTTTGAAACTTAAAAATAACTTCTTTTACAAATCATGCTAAGGAAATAAATTACAATTTTATATTAATGCATTATGTTAAGTACTATACAAGTTATAGTATTTGCTATTTACTTCAAATATTACAAGATAGCAGAATAAAACCTTTTTTAAGATACCCCTAAGGTATACCTAATTAAAATACGACAGGCTTTAGAAACACGTCTTATTTTATTTTTCTTTTCTTTATAAATTTTAAATCATAAATATTTATCGCAAAATTCCTATAAGAATATTAGCTTATAAAGTTTAATTCACGAGAGAATACTTCTTAAAAAAATTCTCAGAGACAAATCCGATCAAGAATTCATAAATATGTATGAATTTTTGGATTAATTTAGCGATAAAAACCAAGATAAAATTTGATACAGAAGATTAAAATAACAACCAATTAGCCAAATTTAAATGACTGTTTTATTTTTCATCGTAAGCAAAGTGGTTTGTTGATTAAATTGAAAATTTATAAAAAAATATTTTATCAACATAAGAACAATTTTAGGCATCAAAGTTTAAAACACAGAAGAAATAAAATTCGCCCACGAAACATTAATTATGCAGAAAATTAAAACACTTCTTTTTTATTTTTTTGTTTCATTATAAAGATTTAAAGACACATAAGACGTGGAAAGATTTATTTTTTAAAACTCTTTTACTAGCAATTATTTCTTCACGTGCGTGACTTTTACTTAATATTTAATAGACTTGCTTTTAATTATTCAAAGGACAATTTTAATTTTCACTATGAACTTAAAAGAGAAATAAAAAAATTACTTATTTACCTTGCGTTTCATCAGGAGAAATTAAGAAAATAATTATAAGTTGAATATATTTCTAATGATTTTAAGACGTAATCCTTATTTGAATTGCAATTAAAATACCTATTATATAAATGCCCCACGTAATCAAAAAAATGAAAATAAGTGTAGAATTTAAATGAAGGACATGAGTAATTACTTTTTTTGACACTCTAAAAAGCCTTTAAGATAAAAGTAAAATAAGTTCCTTTCTCATCAACTTCTGTGAGTGGTATATTTATTTCTAAATTGCAATCATTTAAAATTAATGAACTCATTTTTTCAGTTTAGAATTTTGTTTCATTCATTTTACTCTTTAAATCATAAAAGGGACTAAAAAGGGTCTAAATTTAATTACATTTTTAAAGACATTAAGTATTTTTCTAACTTAGGTTTCGAATTGCGTTAGCAGAAATAATCATTAAATTGCCTTAAAACAATGAATTAAAATGATTATTGACTAAAACGATAAAATTAGGGTCCGAACGTTAAATAACATTTTTGATTTTCAAAATTATACTCATGAAAATACAATGCCAAATGTCATGATGCATTTTAATGCTATGAATAAATGTTGCAAGAAATAGCGAACATTTGTTTATAAGCAATTGAAACAGCTGTAAAATGATCGAGCTTTTGTTCATATTATAAGTATTATGCAAAGTAATACGTACCAACCACCCTTAACATATATTTTAGAATTCTTATGCACATTAGGGATCACAAATTTATAATCAAGCGAGGCAAAAGCAAAAACAAGATAGTCTGTCTTTTTACTAGTGAGGAAGGCAGGACGCAAAGCACCAAAAGCGAATTGATAGCTGGAGGACACAGCGAGGAGTTGAAAAGTGATTGTTAAGCACATCTTCGAGTAACGAATACAGTTGTAATTTCAACTGTAATATTTATTTCAAAATTTGATGGCGTAAGATTTGGTTATTCTTATTTCTGACATTTACAGATTTAAATACAAAATAAGCGATATTTGATAAATGAAGCATCGTGTTTTTGAAAAAGGGTTGAAAAATTGAAAGATTTAAAAAAAAAAAGATTTATAGGAAGGAGTGAAAAAAGATTTGTAGGGAAGGATAGAAAAAAGATTCGTAAAAAAAGATTTTCATAGTCAAAAAACAAATTGCAGATGATTTCTGATTAGAGTTCTAGTTAAGCCAATAAATTGTTATAAAAATTATTGTGAGATGCACAGGTAAATGAAGGATTCGAAAATTCATTGCATTCTAAGCATAATATTTTAGTTTTAAACGTAAATATTTCAAACTATATAAATACGTCAAAACGCAAATATTTTAAAATACACAAAAGTAATAAATTGCAAAAGATTTCTCACTAGAGTTCTAATTTATACAATAAATCGTAATTTCAAAAACTCTTGCAAAATGTAAAAATAAATAAGAGTTTTAGAATTTATTAACTAAGAATGGAATTTTCAAATTTAATCTTCAAGTTTTAGCATTTTAAGGTATCAAAATAGTGCAAAATCATGATTTCGTGCAAAATTTAGAAAACCTGCGCTCTTAGTTTTCTAAAAATACTTTACTTTTTTTTGTACTCTCACTATTTACAAAATTGTAGCTGTTTCTGTGCGAGGTGATAGCAGGGGATTGACTTATGATTTTAAGGCTTTAAATGGGCTTATTTCAAAAGCAGATTTTTTCACATTTAACGCCACCTTAAACACGATATCTCATGTTGTTTTTAAAATTAATTGTCCTCAATTTTTAACGAGTGTTTATGATTATAGCAAGCATGTTTTGAACTACAAACTAAGAGAAAAAAGAAGAATTAAATTATTTTGTATGTTTTTTGGCAAAGACAAATGCGGAAGTTTTTTAAAAATTTGCTTTTTTAAATTTATCTGCTTCTAACTCAGTAGTGGATGCACTTGCTTTTAAGTTAATAGTTCAAAGCATAGTTGATAAAAGTTGATAAAAAGGTAGATGATAAAAATCAGTAAAAGATATTTCTTTTTAAGCAATAGAATTTTTTTTACAGTGCTTAACGTATATGCAAAAAATGCCTTATTTTCACCTAAGAATGGCCATTCAAATAAAAGTATGCAAAAAAAATAGACTTTCTTTTTAGTTATATAAGTTTTTACATATAATAAAACAAATAAACTAGTTTTTTAAAAAATTTTAACAAAGTAGGGTTTTTCGTAGGATATCACAAGTTTTAAAAAATCACTTAAAGATTTAAGTATAAACTTTTAGGGGCCTTCAAGAATTTTTGTATTTATATAACGTAAAATAAAAATTAAATAGGTACTTCCTACTGTAAATATTCCTTTTTTTGTTCATCATGAGAAATTTTATAATTGTTTTTACACTGCATTTTGAGATTTTAATAATTGTTGCGTAAGAAATTTTATAATTGTTTTCACACTTCACTGCATTGCAATTTTATAATTGTTTCTACACTGCACTGAATATTGAGAGCTTAGCTATAGATTTTTATATTTGCACTCATAATACAAAATGCAATTTTCTGAAGAAAATACTTTAAAATGTTTTTAAACATTATAAAAAAACGTTATAATGAAAGATTTTCAGTTTACACGAAATAAAACAGAACAACGAAGCAAAAAATTATTAGATATTTCTTATTTTAATTAATGGATATTCTGTTCTCATCGTTCCTAGCAGTATATTTCTAAAGATTTTTCAAAAAAATTTTAATTACAAATTAATTTTGAGAAAAGGCTTTAACGTTATAAAATAGAGTTATACCACAGTAACTTACTTTCTTTTTTTTTATACTACTTATATAATACACGATAAAAGATTGAAGTACATGATGAAAGATTAAAGCGGTACATTTTTCATCTACAAAATTTTAACCGATATCATGTTGCAAAGGAATGGAAAAAAACCATGGAAGAGTTGAAAAAAAAATTCCATTTGATTTATTAGCATAATTTTCCAAATCATTTATAACACAAGTAGCTATATTTCTTTCATACGATCACTTTTTTTTGTTTATATTCAGAATACTAGAGGGGGAAACAAACTTGCGTAACGTGTTTTTAACTGTGTAAAAATCTTGTTACTGAGTTGTCTGCTAACTTTGGAAGACAAACGTTCGGAAGGGTTTGACCCAGGTGACTCCCATTGGGTGGGCCTGGTCACGTGCAAGACATTCATCAACAAACCGAAGTATTAGCAACGCTATAGCGAGCCTAAACAAAAGAGTTGCTTACATTCTTTAATTTTTATCATTAAACAATTGAAAAAAACACTTACCTGCAATATGTTCACTTCTTCGTTTGAAAATCTCTTAAGATATTCGTCATATAGGAATGACTTCTGCAAGAAAAAAAGACATTCCATTAAGTTGCAAAATATAATGTTTAAATTATTGTAAAACTTTATATTGCACAAAACTGTAACTAAATTAATATATCAGTTTTATTGTAATTAAGTGAAAGCATTTCATCTAACTCTTGTCTTAAGTTTAATTTATGATAAAACCACTTACGTTTGTTAAATATCTTCTCCTTATATTCAGTTTTTATTTTTATATTATTATATGCATACATACAAGCGCGTGTGCTCAATACAAGAACGGATTATAAGTCAGTGTTAATTATAAAACAGATAACACAAATAAGAGAAGGACAGCGCAAAGAAAATTCCAGGGTTACTGTGGGATTCAAACCCGCTACCTCCAAAACTGCGATACCTCTGGGTCAAAGAAGCTCCTCTCTATTCGACGACATAATCAAAATTGATTTGTTATTGTTTTTCAGAAATATATCTAAATTAACAAAGACTGTAAGCTATTATTGTAAATTAGTGTATTCAAAAATCGTATTGATACGAAATTTAATCGTATTAATATTAATGATCATATTGATATGAAATTTTCTTCACACATAAAGTGTATTATTTAAAAAGCTAAAAAAAAAGAATTACATAATATTTTTTTGTTATAGAGTAACTGTATATTAAAAATCCAAAACTGTTTAAAATAAATAAAATGCGTCCCTAAATCGAAAATCTTTCAATGTTTATATAACATCTTCGAACGAATAGGTAATTTACATCCAATGCTAATTGTACCCTTATATTATCATTTGCTTATCACAATTTCAATCTACGATAACTTTTTCTATACGTAATAAGCAAACCCGTTTTCGTACAGCAGAAAAAATTTCACAAAATTCACTTATCACAAAACCTGCATTCTTCTCACACTGATTGATTAATTTCTTTTCACTCTGAGATCCTTTCTGGAATACTAATTATTAAATATGCATTCATATAGAACCCGTTACAATGACTAATTGACCAGTAGCCCGCAATTTATAATAATTTATGACATAGAACTGATGAGGCGCCATTGAATTCTTGCCTGTCCGAAATAGCTCCCATCTCTGATTAGCATGGCATCTCACTACCTGCTTGTCATAAATCTTGATAATTCCTTTCTTGGAAAGAATTCTAATCAACTAAGTTTAACTCATCAATCAACCATAGATGCGTAAAAAGCGCAGCAGAGGTGACTTTTACCTTCAAGGGGGGACCTTATCCCTAAGATAGTGATCTTAGCTTCAACCTTGTAGGTGCAATCTCATGGATTCTCCTCGTCAGAATTATTTTGTCCCCGTAGTTTGTTTACTCACAGTAGCATCAAAACAATTAGACACAGTTTTCGTTCGTAAAATTCATCTATAGTTTGCGTTGTCGACAAATGCATGATGATCTTTATCGTTAAAATTATTATTTTTTTCCGTAGTTTGTTTCCATACAGTGGCATCAAAACAATTAGCCATTGTTGTCAACTGTGATCTTTTTTCTTTACTTTGTGCTGTTACCAGATTTGCATGGGAAATGTTAATAAATTTTTTTATGGTTAGATTTTCAAAATTAGAATTTAAAATATTCTGGATACATTAGGTTATGACAGAAGTACTGCTAAATATTTCACAAAAATTAAAGTAAAAAATACCTGCTCCAGGATACTAATACTTTTCACTGGAAATTCCAGATTTACAACAAAAATTTAGGAATAAAAAGAGAAAATAAATATAAATGAAGATCTTGCTAGTCACAGCTGTATTTCGAACCCGGGAGACCTGTTTAGAAAGCTAAACACATTAAGCCTTGTACCATACCGTCACACAATGTACCCGATTTTGAAAATTGCTAAAATCTGTTGGAAAACCAATTGTGACGTTATAGTGAATGAAAGAAACGCCTACTATTATCGAATGGTATGATTTACTGTAAAAATAGTTACTACTAAAAGGAAACTACTTTTTATATCAATATTTACTTTAAAACTTTTCTGAATTTTTGTCTGAGTAATATGATTTGCATAAAAGAGGAATAGATATAAAATATTGCATTGCATGACCGGCGAAATATTGTTGCATTTTTTTGGACAATTGAGCAAGCAAGCCAAGCATACCAGCCTTTGCGAATTAATTCAGGAAAGTGCGCGTTTCGTTTGACCAGAGAGTACCACCATGGTGAAAATACGTCTTAGCTCAAAACCTCCCGGAAAGATGGCAGCACTCCTCATTTGTGAGACCACTTTCACAATTTTGACATAGATCTTAAGGGGATGGAAATTATCACCAGATTCCTGAACTGATGGTACATTCCGGGTAATTCATTTCTTTTCCCGGCAAAACAATACAAATGGGAAAAATCATAACATAAGAAAAAGCAAAACTTTTTTTTAAAGCTTTCTTTGAAGAAATACCACACCATTTCTGTACAAAGAAGAACATAATTTAAAAGTGTGTTGAACGTTAAAAGACTGTTATAGAAAATAATAAAAAATTGATAACTCATAATTATAATGAAAATGAGTTGTATTTAATTGGATTTGAAATCAGGCACGAACATTCACAATCACCAAACAGGTTATGACTTCCATAGATTCTTTTTGTGAGAATTATTTTTTTCTCCGTAATTTATTTTTTATACTAGCCTCAAAATAAATTAGTCACAGTTGGCATTTTCGATTCTTATCTTCATTAAAAATTGTTTCTTAATTTATATTGGTACATTTATTTCTTAGATTGCATATTGGGAGGAATTCAAAAAATTGAAATTACGAAAACAAAATAAAATGAAGTTAATGTATTTTTCTTTACTTAATGATACAGTCTAATCATTAGCAGGATAATAATAGAACTTTAATTGTGTTGATAATGCAGCTATGTCGATTGACTTGCTCTGGAGATGAAAGATGAAATTATTGCTCGAAGCAAGACATAAGTCTCAATTATTATTTAGAGTTCAATTACTGATAAGTTAGAGCCATGAATTTATGTTGAACGCAATAATTGATAGTTTGAAGAAGGAACGTTGCAGTGAGTTCAATCATTTTTGTAGTTAATAAATCTAAAAAAACATACATTTGCACTTTTTCTTCCTGCCAAAACAAAGTAATTTGATAGATTTAAATACAATGATATCCATAATACAGAAATTCAGTTTTCGAATGGCTAAACATATACATTTATTTATCAAATATTTATGAAATTACGTCTAGACTTTCATACTTATTAATTTTTGTATCAATTTTATTTTCTTCTCTTACAGATTCCTTACACTAATTATTAATTTAGTAATGACTGTGTTTACTCTGAAAAATTATTAAAAAAAATTTAAATGAAGGCATAATTAATGCAAGAGCAACTTTCTTAAAAAGAAGAAACTATTCCATGGAACTAATCAATTAATTCACTAACTGTTTGCAGAATACACACTAAGATTTTATTTACACATCACGAATTGTTTAAATGGGAGAATATTTTGATAATATGTTCATATTTAAACTTTGAGAGAAGACAAGTACATACTGACATAGAAGTACACTGAAGATAGTAGAATACTATGTATTTGAGCACAAAGTATTGGGCTCAAAAACATAGTAAGGTCAACTGCGTTAACCAGTTAATTAAGAAGTTTTTAATTGGAAATTAACCAGTTTTTAATTAGAAAATGTGTTTTACAACTGCGTTTTGCTGTTTATATTCTGGAAAGGTTCATTAAAATGTTACTAAAATTTCATACTCTGAAGTTTTTATCTATCTCTTTGTTTCAAACAATTATTTTCTTATAAAGTTATCAGTAATTATTAAGAATATATTGGAAAAAAATTGCATTCATTTAGATATGTATATATTACATATATATCGCGAACAATGCGATTTTTTTTATAAATAATTTAAAACAAGTTTTTAACAGCAAAAAAAAAAGGATGGAAAATTACATTTTTCCTACATTCTCTTAAATTGAATATCAATCAAAACTAAAGTAAATAAGAGCTTCGTTTTGTCATGCGTGGTTAAATAAATGTTGCAAAGCGCTTAATTTAATTAAAAACATTGGGCAGTCCATCATATTAAACGTATTATTAAATAAAATAAGAAGATTATTTTTGGACAGGTTTTGATGGATTAGAGTGGCAGCTGGAGTGATTTAAACACAAATAAGGAGTGGTTCAAATTAGTTGATATTTGCATAAAAAGTGACAGGTGTTAAAACCTGAAGTTTATTTTTTATTCTAAGTTTACAAAGGAAAAAAAAAGTTTATTTTTTATATTTTTATACATATTCATGGTATGGATGATATTATGGTATTATATGGTAATATATTATGTATGTTATTATGGTATGTATTTCTTATTAATTCCAGTAAAATCTAAGATCGTTTTTAATTTACACAGAATAAATCAATATCTAAAGCAAATATTCATGCATTAATATTCTTTTGTAAAAATAATAATATTCTTTTGAAAAATTCCATGGCGAATAAGTAACCGTTTCTTTATTTCAATAGCAGTTACAAGGTATTTTTGAATTCAGAAATATATTCTAGAAACATCTTACATCTAGATGAAATAATGTTCCATTAACATTCTAAGAATATGCTAATTTCTAGTCTTATATTACATTTAAATGACAGACACCGTAAAAGCTTTTTGAACTCAAGTGCGATACTTTCTTTCAACGCAACAATAAAAATGCTAATAAGTATTCTTGGAACTAAAAAAAGTTATTTCATCCCGAAATGAAGTCATTTCATATTAGAATAACTATACTAAAATGCAAATTCTCGGCTATAAAAGAATATTTTGGGGCTTTTACGTACCATTGTTTTATTGTTAATTTTTTTTTACCAAAGTCAATTGGTGCTTCAAATACTCAGATAAATTTTCCAAATTTTCATAAAATCCATTCAAGAATTCAAATATTTTTCACTTAAGATATTAAAAAAAAGAAATTATGGTTCATCTATTGTTCTGAGTTTCTTTATAAGGGCAGGCAATATTTTACACGAAAACATCTTCACTTCATTCAAAATGGCGTTATTTATCAATTTCTGTAAATACGTTACGTATGGAAACTTTATTTAATTAAAAATGATGTTAACGTATTCATTGATTTGTGACATTTTATATAAATAGTAACGCAAATGGCTCCCGAATTTTGCTTGATAATAATAGTTACCCTTTTTGGTGTTTTTTTTATATTTAATTTAAGTATTTAAAAGGAATAATAATTCAACTATTGTTCTGAGTTTCCCTATAAGAGCAGACGATTTTACATGAATTTTTTTTTCTCATTTTATTCAAAATGTCAAAATATCCACGCAAATGGCTTTCAAATTTCGTTCGTTAGTTAGTATCTTTTTTGTCGTCTAAAGTGCATTCTAATGTCCTTTGAGGTAGCCTCTAGAGTCTTTAATGTTGTTAAGGAAGAATAATGGAACATTGAAGATATTTATTTGCATTGAATAAGACCTTTTGTTCTTACCTCGAAAAATGTGTACAAATTGACTTGACGTTTTTGTTAGCCATTTAGAAAAGGTTTTGTTGGTTAATGTAGCAATGAAATGTTATTTATAGTGTTATTGTCACCTATTATGTTAAAATATTTCTATGTAAATGAATTTCATTGTAATGCTAATTTTAAGTATTCAGGTTGAAGCAGCCTTTCATTTCACAAAAAAAATTATGTTCCATTATGCCTGCTATAACATAATAAATCTAGTTTTAAATTAAAAAAAATTTTATTAAAAAATAGATTTTCATCATCGTTGATTTCATTTGGATTTCTTTCTTTTAAGGAGTGCTTTAAATATCTAAATTAGATTTGTTTCTTTTAAGTTGTAGAGAAAATTAATATAGACTTGTATTAAGGTAGACACCGAGAGTGTGAACATCTCATATTATTTTTTATACTTTCTCGAATACATTCTCAAATAAATCAGTTCACCATTAAACCGTAACATTTGATTTTTTATACCATAATATGGTACAAATTTGCATCTACATTAACAAGGCGTAAAAAATGAAACAAGTTTCAGTTAAAACTGAGCCATACTATAGCGTAATCAAGAATAGTATGAACTATAGTATGGTTCAGTTTAACATCATATTAAATTTTAAAAAAAATTTAAACGATACAACGTTGTAAACACGCTTTAAATTTGTTAGCAGAGGAAAGAATAGCACGTGAATTTTTTTAATAAAATTTAGTTAATAAGATGTTAAAGATCAAAATTATAATTTTACTAGGGAAAGCAAAATCCCACCAAATTAGTTTTGTGCTGTAAGAAACGTAATTTTAACTTTCAATTTACTTGACAAATTCTTTGTTTTTTATTGCAAAGAAGTATCTCTCAAAATTAAGTAATATAGTAAAAAGAGTAAAATTTGTGTTTTCATAAGTGAAGAGAACTCTGTAATAATTCTTTTATAAATATATATTTTAATCAATTAGTTATTTATGTAAACATCACCGTAATCGGTATCTTCGTTGTCAGTATTAATGTATATTTGTTTTTCTTTTAAGCAACGACTTTTTATAGCAAATTAAAAGAATAACGCCTAATTAACTAACAACACGAGTAAAAAATTTTCTGAATTTAAAAAAAATAAAAAATATTAAGACAAAAAATTTGTGGTAAGTGTCAGAATCTAAATATTAAATTCGTATCGAATTTTAGGTTTCAACTAACTATTTAAATTCAAAACGTATCATCAATTATATAAAAAGAAATCTTTTGCAGAATTTACATAAGGTGAAGGCTAGGTTTTCAATGTTTTCTCCCTTGATTTAAATAATTTATTTCCTCTTGACTAGTAAATTAAAATATTGCATATAATTCACAATCTTATGTTTTTCCTTATGTGAATTATTATCAGTTTTAATAATTATTGATAAGGAAACACATTTGACGTTGTTTTTGCACTTCGAACATTTGATATTCACAAAACAATTTCGCAACAGATTTGATATTCACAACAGAATTCGAACATTATATCACAGAGCAATTGCTATCTGTTTTCTAATTTCTTTTACTACTGCAACTAATTGCTTTTACACTATTCTAATAACATGTTTATAAAGTGAGATTATCTATTAAGTTAAAACGCATACGGGCATTTTATATCATTAATAATTCTTATGATTCATTAATATAAAAAGTTGACGTTCGTAAACTGAATATTATATTTCAAGTTCAGTAGAAGTCCATTGTTTAAATGTTATTTAATATTAAAATTTTATTCCATTTAAATTTGGAAGAGTAGTAAGCAATGATTTATTAGCGTGAGTAGACACTCACTTCATATGCACAAAAGTTCAAAAATTTATAGTATTGCTTCAACATCAATAAATAAAGGTTGTCATTATTACGTTTTTCTATGAAATTTTTTTTCGCCCTCGCATTGTACTAATGAATCATTGTATTAATCGTATGTGTAAGGGATATTAAAAAAGTTTCTGAAAAATTCTTTCAGGTATTAAATTCAAACAATTTTACATTTTAAGTTTTTTTGAAAGTAAAGTTTCTAGTTCTTAAAAACAAATTAACGCATTTGATAAAGAAAAAAAATCGAAATCTTTATAAGCTATCCAGAACAAGTAAACAACGGTAAAACAAAAACTTTAAAGTTTTTCTATTTACTTATTTGTTTTCGAAATTTTTAGCTTTTTTTGTGGAAGTTCTCAGTGAGTGCTGCGTTGACTTAAGGGATAGAGCGTTTGCAATGAGATGATCCAAGTTCGACTCTCAGATATAGCTGATTGAGACGAATTCTGCATCCGACTCGTATTGACCACAGTGTTGCCGTAAAATATCCTCAGTGGTAGTCGAATCACAGGTTCAAATCCCTTGTCATCAAGCTAACCATAGGAGGTTTTCGTACTTTTCCCTTCGATATAGAACAAATGCCAGTTAATTCCATCAAACATTCCTCGTCGAAATGCAGTGTTTGATCCAGGCGTTCCCTTATCTTCTGGGTTAGGCTCAAAATTATGAGGCCGTGGAGTTGAACATGATAGTCATAAGCTCAGAATAAGGTCGGCTGTTTAATGTCAGGTCATATCGTAATTTTCCTCTCGATATCGAACAAATGCGGGTTAGTTCCATCAAAAAGTCCTCGTCGAAATGCAATGTATGATCCAGGAGTTCCCTTATCTTCTGGGTTAGGTTCACAATTATGAGACCGCGGAGTTGAACATTGATAGCCGTAAACTCAGAATTGGGTCGGCTGTTTAACTCCAGGCATATATAAAAATAATTGTATAGTGAATCAATATTCGAATAAAATGATTAGAAAGTTATCACAATCAGAATTATATATTTGGAAGCATTTTATCCCAAATAAAATTTAAAATCATATTTATAAATTTTCAATAAAACTGTCACAATTATGATCATTAAATCAGTTTAAATTAAGAAAGAAAACAATTTTCAATTAAAAATTCTCCAAAATAAATGCACTGTCTTCAAGCCATTGCCGATCCAAACAAGGTAAATGCAATACTTTCAATGACACGATATTCACGATAAAATGCCTTTGGACAATTTAAGATGTTCACTTTAATGATTAATGAATGCCATTGAATGGCTTTTCATTATTTCTCATACAAAGTAGCGAAAACAATGTTAAAACAATGTAAACAAACAATAGAATTTCTACACGTTTATCTTTAGAGATGACCACTAGGCGGAAGGGAGAATGTGTTATCAATATTCAATGATTATAAGTTGAACGAACTTTTTCCCTCCTGGAGGGGAAAATGAGAGTAAATAACTCTTATTTGGCGACTAAATTAACGTAGTACTTCAGAGGATGCCAATTTAAAAGCAATTACTTAACGTGACTGTTTTCATTTATTTCCAAACATATGCGGAGTTCACGATGTTTGAAAGAGGTGTCGTCAACATCGGTTTAATTTAACTTTCGTGATTTCGTTTAATGAGGAAATGATTAGATGTCACATTATTTGAAATTGCCTTGTTTCGGAGTTCCAATTTGAATGAAAGTCGAAGTTAATAAATACATAAGCTCACGATTTAGGCTAATATAATTGAAATAAAGCAGACGATCTAAAATATTTTTAATCTTTTGAAACAGACTTTTTTTCATTTATATACTTTATTCTTTTATTACCAATTACATTAACAACAATTAAAGCTGATTAATAAAAAACAGGAAATATTCAAATGAGACAAAAATTAATTCATTGTGTGAAAAAAATCTGTGCAAAAATATGTCGAATATGAAGAATTCTTAATGTTAACAGTTTATGTCAACTTTTAATCATTTATATATACATTAATACTATTTCACATTTATACTTCGTTTCAATAATTGACATTTTAAACTCGCCTATTCGCATTTTTAAATAAATTGCACATATGCCATACTTTATTAATATTTTAGAATTCATTTTTGAATCAAAATTAAATGACTCAAATGAATCAACGCATTATTTTTAATGAGATATGAAGATATAGAATTAGAATTTATTCTATTAAGAAATTTGCAACAAATATACAGGACTGAGACATTGCTTGTTTTAGAATGAAAAATGAGTATGAGTCGCAATAATTTTCACTTAAGGTACAGCAATGATTTAAATGCTTAAGCCTTTAGTTAGCTCAAGTATTGGCTATATGCTAGTTTAGGTTTGCGTCATTAAATATTCTTCTCGGAATGCAACTAGGCAAGCGATTATTAATTCATTATCGTCAAAAATTAAAAAAAAGTTTTTTTTAGATACTTTTATCAATTAAAACTTATCTTTGCTTATGTAAAGCAGTTTAAACTTCTGTATATACATTTCAGAATTATTTCATTCTGTTTGAGTTGGTAAATAAGCAAAGCTAGATTATATTAGAATAGGGACATTTACATTAGAATAGGGAAAAAGAGAAAAGAATAAGGGAAAGTAAAAGTTGACATTTTAGAAACAAATATTTTAAATACTGTTATCGGAAATAGCATTTTATCAGAATTTGATATTTTGTGTAACATTTGAAGTTTTATAAGGATCTTTTAAAACTTGCAATTAATGTTTTTTTATAATTTTTGCTTTAGCCGTTCTACATAAAGGGCGACTAACAATAGACTTAGAAGTTTTTAAACAAACATCAAACAATAATTAGAAAAATTAAAATCAAAAGTTTAAAAACCGTCCATACAACTCATGATTTTAGTACTTAAATATATGCAATAATTTCGAACAAAAAAAAGCTTCTATAACCCAGTGGCTAGAGCAGCTGGAATAACACGCCAAATATATGGATTCGAATCCAGTTTCTGCTCTCAGAAGCACACAAAATAGTTTATGGTAGCGAAGCTCCCCTAGAGGTATATGACGACATTTTCGAGCAATTGGTTCCTATGCAGTTTTAATTCTGATGATGAGCTTTAACTCCTCTAGAAGGTTTTCGCAATATTTTTGCATCCGCCTGTTACATATAACGTTTTTAAATTTGTACATTTCGACAAAAATAGACTAAAAATGTCATTTAAAACAATTTTGTAACTGGAAGAGACAAATTGATTGCAGATTTGAGATAAACGATATAAAAGTATCTAAGATCTGTTAAAAAATCTCACCTAAGAGGAAAAAAAATCTATCCAATCATTTATTAATTTATTATATGCCCAATTTCTTATTGCTTTATATAACGCTTTTGTATTTATCGATATTAATCATTTAAGGTACCACAATAAATTTCTCTCTTTATGTATAAGAACCTTCATTCCCTTTTTATACGTTGCGGCATTTATTAATTTCACATACTCAGTCACTATAACATTGTTAGCTTAATACCTTTATACTCAAATTTTTTATTTTATTTTCAAACGAATCCAAAATTACCAATTCTACATAGATAAAGTACCACAACGTTGTTATCTATAAAAAAAAATTCTTCCAAGAAACCAGAATTTATTACTTCCATCAGGTAATGAGGAAAAATCTGAGCCAAATTCAAGTTAAGGAAAACGAGGTCAGTAAGAAAAATGAGGGCAGAGGCCACTTAACGGGAATTCATTTTCTCGAAGGACATAATACACTTTGACCACTGAAAGGGAAACACATCTCTTATGAAGGTAAGTCGAATTATTTGCTTTATTTAAAATTTAGAATTAAGAGTCACCAAAAATTTATAATTTAGGGCACTAAAATATGCTATTACTACACTAAAATAATTTCCTATATTGCATTAAAATTAACGATTTTTTTCGTTATTATCGTTGTCATATAAAGAAGGGTGTAATATTCTTTCAGAAAGTACGTGTATTACATAGCGCAGGTAACTTTAACTTTAAAATTTCTTATAGTTTGGGTTACTATTTAATGGAAATTTTATAGTTTGGGTCGCCATTTAATCGAAGCAACCGAGTTTACTTTTTAAACGCAAAAAGAAGAATAAAATGCTGTGAACATGTCTAATTGAACCATAAATATCATTATAATTAAGTGCAAAATAAAATCATTTATGAACGAGAACCTTAAGTTCAATATATTTCAATCGACCGTTAGACTGTAAGATCAAAAAGCTTTCATTTAGTGAAAAAAATAAAAACAAACATTTTTCGAAATCTTCTTACATATCTATTCAGTTTTTTTTAAATATAGATATTTTAAATTCGTCCCTTTTGACAAATTTAAGGATAAAGTTGCCAATTTCTAATATTTAAGAGTCATCATTTTATAAAAACTGAAACTAGAAGTAGATATTCCTCCTCATTTCGATTCATAATAAACTTTAACAAACCATGCAGATAAAACTTAAAAAATCCGTTCAAATAAAAAATGAGTAACATGAAAATAGTATAAGATTGAAGAATAATTTGTTATTATGTTTCTAAAGTTATATGATTTTATAGAAAATTACATTTAAAAAGGTTATTCTTTTAAAAAGTAAAATCAGTTTGTGAAGTTAATACCAACTGTAAATGAACATATTCTTTAAATTTCAATGTGTTTTTTTTAATACTTGATTTAAAAAAATCGACCTTGGCGAAATGTTAACCTTGATTTGGACGCATGCTTTTCATTTAACTGAAAAATTTCAATAATTTTAAGGTTTGCATTGTTATTTTAAACTGATGACCTTCAATTAAAATTGAAAAATTCCGGGCACAATTTCTGTTAAATTACAAAACACATTATGTTCTTGTAATTAACACGCATTTTGTTTTCTATGGAAGCACATTAAAAACATTCCATTAAGAAATTCGAAGTAAATTTTTTATACTGACAAACGATAGATTTTTGATTTCATTCAAATGTGAGTAAATAATTAAAGTCCTTCGAAGAATTTAAATTTTTTTTAATTATGTTGAAGAACAAACTTTTTCGCAATAATTCGTCACCCTTCATAAAGATGAGTAATGTAATTTTCTTTTCAACAACTCTTTGTAACTCTATCATTAAGAACACATTGATTTTTTGTTTTGCTTTTAACTATAAAATTTTTAGTTAGTTATTTCACTGAAGGCTGTTTAGATTTTAGTTGTTTATTTATTTTAGCACATATTCAGGAAATACGATTCATCTCACTCATTATCACTTTTATAAGTTTCTCCATGAACATAAGACATATTTTGAATCACGCAAAAACGTAACATAACTAATACGCTGTAAAATGTCATGATGTATTACAGCGTATATATATAAAGTTATAATATGCTATAAAGTTACAATATATATAAAATTATAGTATGTTAAGCAAAAATGCACACAAAAACTAGATTTTGAATTTACAGTTTTTATCTGCTTATGATTAGTTTGAAAAATGGAGAGAAACTCTTTTGTGACGGGAAAAAAAACAGTTTTTCATCTGTAAATTCTCAAATATACGAGGAATGTCTGTAAGAAATAGAATTATTTTACGGCGCGTGGTTAACGGTTAAAGACAGAAAAAAAAATCGATATCCTTAAACAGTTTTTCCGTAAAAATAAGCAAACAATATGTATATTTTCTTTCTGTAGAATTGACTGTTTTCTACAGTGTAGATATAAAATTCAGGAATTTAACATTTTAATTGGAAAGCTAAGCATATTAATTTTGTGATCTGTCTACAGTAAAATTGGTGCACATTTTTTTTCTTCATATTTTAAGCAATGTGCGAGACCTAAATTTTTATTACCAATTTTGATAAGAGGGATAAAATAATGAATGTAATATTTCATATGTGTTTTTACTTTCTTTGGCTAATTTTTAATATTTTTAGTTACTGATAATACTTTCAAATTTATTTTATTTTCATCTCAAAATGGAATTGTTTTCAATTTTTTCAATAAAAGAAGTAAAATAGCTAAAGAAATATCTAAAATTTCATTTGTCTATTCCTGCAACTTAAGAACACTTGGCTTATTTTAAATCAACTAGAATTCTATTTTTCTAAAAATGATGATGTATGATGAATACCTAATTTGGCTAAATACATTTAATCGGTTTTATAACATTTTTGCAGTGTTTCTACTTTTCTTTAATCAGCTTAGTGCGATTTGTGATGCAAAAGACGTTAAAGTATAGCAGTATTTCTAAATGAATATTCACAATTACTAATGGTGGAGAATATCGGTTTTAGATTTTAATATGTAACAAATTGTGATGCAAAAGACGTTAAAGTATAGCAGAACTTCTAAATAACTATTCACAATTACAGATTGTAGAAAATATCGGTTTTAGATTTTAATATGCAACAAATTTTGATGCGAGAGACGTTAAAGTATAGCAAAAGTTCTAAATTATTATTCACAATTACTAATGCTGGAAAATATCAGTTTTAGATTTTAATATGCAACAAATTGTGATGCAAAAGACGTTAAAGTATAGCAAAAGTTCTAAATAATTATTCACGATTACTAATGCTGGAAAATATGGGTTTCAAACTTCAATATGCAATAAATTTTCTTAACAAAAAACAAAGAAATGAATGTAGAATGTTAAAATATATTCTTCAATATCTACAAGGAAAAATAAGCTTTAAATAATAGATGAACAAGATTTAAAATTTGATAGCTGAAGATTTGTATTTGATGGAGTTTCAACAATCTTCATACTTTGTAATTCTAAGAAGTTATGGTTTTAATAATATATTTTCATATTCATAAATAAATTAAAGCGATTAATTTCTCTTCTAATTTTAAGCTCCATAGAGAAATGGGTAGAGGAATAAGGAGATCAAAGCATCATGATGTATCCCGAAAAATTTAAACTTTTAAAACCTAAATTATTAGGAAACGGAATTTGTTTATATAAATATGCTGCAGTCATGTTTTAATATTTATTTATAAGGAAGAATTTCCTTTTTAATCTCTAAATGTATTGAGGAGTTAATTTAAAATAAATATTTGCACTATCGTTACACGTTATAAAAGTCAACTGGTCTTCTACAATTACTTAATAAGTTTGTATAAAATGTCTTAATACAAGAAATTATGACGGGCCCTGTAATAACAGCAATTTTTTTTAGAAACCAAACTTTGTTATTTCAAAATCATATTACTTCGACTATTGATCCG
Organism: Parasteatoda tepidariorum; assembly: GCF_982258835.1. Taxonomy (NCBI): domain Eukaryota; kingdom Metazoa; phylum Arthropoda; class Arachnida; order Araneae; family Theridiidae; genus Parasteatoda; species Parasteatoda tepidariorum. Next base: position 22,902,875 of record NC_141758.1, on the reverse strand, counting down.
AAACGAAAACCTTAAGACGTTTTTCTTTGTTCAATAAAACTCTACATTAGGTTTGTAATAACATTAAATGACCCAGACTATTTTATATAATTCTTAACAAATATGATGCAATATCAGAAATATCTGTTATATCAATGTTTGTGATGAAACGTGACGAGTAAAGGTCGTCCACTATTGGTGAGAAAACAGTAGTAATCCGCAACTGCATTTTTTTTTTCAACACTTCAATAGAAAAAAAAAAAGAAGTGTTTGTTGGCTTTATTCTGAACTTGTCATGTATGTTGCGTCACTAAGAATTAGTGGAGATGTTTTTCTGGTGACGCTTTAACTAGTTCACAGAGGTCGAAACTTGTGAATAAACATGCCGCCCGTAGAGGGCCACATTCCACAAAGAATTCAGCCTTCTACTTCTGCCCGCCCTAAAATCACACCGTATGTAAACTAAGGGAGTGAAGCTTTGATACGAAATGACCTCTCATACTTGCCTCAATAAGTGCGATCGTAAAATTTTCAATTATCGTTTGATTTGAGATTTTATCAAACTTGAAAGGTATGGATCAAAGGATTAAAGATAAAAAAAATTATTTAAAAAAAAAGGAAAAAAAAGAGGACATTAATCTCTTCTAGGAGGTCAACTGCCTCGTTTTTTTCCCCAAACGATTTCATAGTTTGGTAGAGAAATTAGAACTAATGTATAAGAATAAAATCTAATAATTGAGAGTTAATACTTTTAAATAATTTTTTGAATTGATGTATACGATATCAAAATGCATTGAATTTTAAATTTAAAATTTTTAGTTGAGAAGTAAAATATGATAAAAACTTCGTGTGGTAAGATATCGGAGCACAAATTAAAATTTTTTTAGTTTATATTGAAACAGAAAAAAAAGTTAATCTTCAGGTAGGCAACTGCTCGTTTTGCAAAAGATTTAATGGAGTGTTGTGAAACTATATATATTAATTTATTTTTATGCTTTTTTTCTATGATGCATCTAAAATTTGCTCTAACATTTTCAGACTTAAAATTAAGCCTTGTACTGAGTGGAAAGATTTATAAGAAACTTTAATTAAGAGCTATAAGCTCATGTAACGTTTTTTTCTTTTCCAAAATTACGGCACCGATAAACTTGAATTTTGTAGTGCACAATCCTTATACTATTTACATACATTTTAGGACGACTTTTATTCAGATATTTATTTGAAAAAATTTATTGAGAAAATTGTGATGATTTCGTCATTTTTTTAAAAAACAATTCCTCATTTGATATTAAATAAACATTTTCTAAAAATATTCTAATCAATATTTTTTTAAGAAAAAAAAAGCGTTTTAAAAAAGTTTTTTTTTTTTTCAAAAAAACCTCATTAAATTAATGAAAGTGTATTTGTTACCACTAAAACTGGGAAACCATTAAGGGTATAAAAATCTTTTCGAGGCAATAATTTCTATAATTTTGAAAGCCAGAATTTCTGTTAAACCGTTACCAAATGAACAGAAAAATTACAAAATGAATGGCTTCAATACCTTATATTTAGGGTTTTTTCTTTAAACCAGAATTACGTTTTTTTAAAAAAATTTTTTTTACTGAAATGCTATTACTATACATTACGGTAATTTTACCGAATATTTTTCTCCGTGCCCTTTTTAATATCACGGGTATATGAATTCTGTTAAAAGTAAATTGACTAACTTAGATATTCTCTGAATATATATTATGGAACAAAAACACAGAACTTGAAAGCATACAAGCTTTTCGCCAAACGACATTTAACTGCCGACCGTTATTTTCAGACGATGATTTAAATTCTTTCAACGCACGACATGTTTTGGTTGGTACAAACACTAACATAAAACATAAACCCTTGAATGCATTGAAAAATATATCACTAATTATGCATTCTTCGAAATAAATTTCATCCAAGAGAATCTACCTTTTTTTTTTTAATTTCTTGCGTAATGATTCTCATTGTTTAAACTCAGAAGAAAATCAACCGTAGATTCATATCGTGAGGTAAGGCAGGTTAAGAATTTGTCAGAAATTCTAATAGACGTTTATCACATCATCTTGGTCGGCTTATTATGTTGTAAAGACCTTCGTACTCATGTAAGAAGAAAACAGTTAGAAAGATTTTCAAAATTTCAACATGATAGCGGTTCTAAAAGAATTTTTATATTTTGTTTTTATATACGGATAATTGTAAAATATTTTTTCTTATCTATGAATGGTTAAGCATGAGAGACTTTAAATAATGAAGATATGATCCGCAGTTTTTTTTTTCACTTCTTTTGTTTTAACTAGCGTTTATCGTTTTCTTTACCTTTTTAGAAATTAAATTTTTGAATGCTAAGAAAGCAGTTAGATGGAAACGAATTTAACGGAGCAATATATGTAGTTCGAAATAATTTCTTTTACGAACGTAGATATGGTAAATTGCACAATAAATCATGTTCGTAAATGAAGCAATAATTCCAAGTGCTACTGTGTATCTTATTATATTGTTCGGAGAGTAATTTCATTTTTTTCCCCAACAGATTACTTAATTGCATTTTTTCATAGCCAATTTCACACTGAAGTCGTGTAATCACTATAAATTTTGAAAGCAAAATAAAAAGGCTTACTAGTGAAAAAGATAGATTCTACGCAATAGTTTTTGGTTGGCGCCCTTTCAAATAAAGAAAGTGAAAAACAGCATGCTCATTATATTTTACTTTTTTACTGTAGGAACGCTGAAAATTCTATTGAAGTAAGAAAAAATTTTTTGGTTTCGTCTGGAGAAGGTGTATGAAGGCTGTTTTTTAAAACTCTGTCGCCAAGGGGAAAAAAAGCAGTTTAAGTGCTTTACACTTGAAGCATTGCAGTGATTTGAAACTATGCATATAATCTGCCGTGAAGAAGTATCTTGGCTTTAGAACAGACGAATAACTTAAGTGTTTTGAAAGTAATTAAACTTTTTTTAAAATTCATCAATTTGGCGACATTTAGCCACTTAGACAAAAATTATCAAAATCACAGCCTTATTCTCAGTTTTTACAAATTATTATCAGCCCTGGAGTAAGTTTTTAAGTATCAAAAAAATTAGTCTGCAAGCGCTTTTCGTTTTCACGAAACTGTGACATTCCTCCATATTGACGTTTTGCGACATTTTCAAAATAAGCGTAGACAACGCTGGCTTTAGATAGACTGAAGTCGACCTAACAGTCATAAGTAACAGTTGCAACTCACAGCAGTTACAAAAATAGCACATTATTAGCAAAATTAGCATAATTAGCATAAAATTAGCACATTATTAGCAAATAGCACATTATTTTCATACTACGATGGAGCTTTCGAAAAACAACCTTAACAAACTGGTTCGCAAAATTTCGCTTAGGATGCATAAAGATACACTACGACAGCTTAGGCTGAAGAAAGCACAAGACATTAATTAATGCAAACTGGTGAACTCGTTATATAAGTGAGAGATTAAATTGATCGAATTCGGTTGTTCATGATAATTTGAAACGACCAAGTTTTTTCTCTAAGCTCGACATATGGGTTCTACATATTTTTCAGGAAAGAAATGTATGTCGTTGCATTAGACATCTGTGATTTTCTTTTTAAACGTTAAGAAAATTATCCCTTTTGGAATCATTACTAGGAACAAGAAATAGATTGTCTTCAATATTTGTTCGGGTCTCTACAAAACAATTTTGACCGTAATACCTTTACTTCAAATGAGAAGGGTAGACGGGATGGCCTGGTTGGTAGGGCACTGGGCTCATGTACAAAAGGTCGTGGGTTCGATCCCCGCCGGCCGAAGACTCCCCGTGTAGTAAATGGTGACTGATGCACGTTAAAACTACCGAGTCACAAATTTTTCCATGTTCTCTTAACAAATCAAACCTCTGGGGGTACTGATTCAGGAGTTTCCTTGTCTTCCGGATTGGTTCAAAATTACAAGGCTACGGAGTTGAACATTAGTAGTCTTAAACCCCAAATTGGGTCGGCTATTCAACGACAGTTATAAAAAAAAAATTAAACGATAAGGTTAAGAGCCGTGATGGTTCAAGGGATAGAGTATTCGCCTTCCAATGTGGTGAACTTGGTTTTAATCCCAGCGATGGCTGGTCGATACGAATTCCGCATCCGGGTCACACCGGCCCGACCACAGTACTGACGTAAAATATCCTCAGTAGTTGTCGGATCATGGGTTAGAGTCTCCTTGCCGTCAGTCTAATAGAAGGAGGTTTTCGTGGTTTTCCTCTCCATGGAATGCAAATGCTAGTTAGTTCCATCAAAACGTACACCACTTCAATTATAAAGAGTAGTTTCTTTGAAAATACATAACTGTCTATTCCAGCTTTGATAACTTTAAATGTCTGAGAGTAATATTTGCTTTTTAAACTCATTCCACGCGCGAAATATTTCTTGATATACGCAGGAATTGTTTTTATTAAATTATAAAATCCGTCAGTCTAACTTGATAAATTCTTTTTAATATTTCTAAGTGGTATTTGTTTTTAAAACTCATTTATTTCTAGAAATATTCAAATATAGGCAATGGTAGTTTCCTTGAAAATTTAAAATGACCCACTTTACTTTTTATTACTTTTTTTTCATATAGAGATAAAAAAATTCGGAAGAAATTATAATAGGAAATTACAAAAAATGTCATAATTCTGGTCAATGAAGTCAAAAACCATTCCTTTTAACCATTCCTTTGGTAATTTTTCCGTTCGTAAGACAATGCTATTCGGAAAATTGTGGTTTTCAAAATTATAGTTAGTCTTACTAAACATTTAGTAAAAAAAAATGTATATATATATTAAAAAAACAAGCAAAACCGAAACTGAAAAGCAAATTTAATCGAGCAAATGGTTTTTATACTATGCTCCAAAGTATCATGATAAAATTACCAAATGTTACAGCATTTACCAAATTTTATAACATATTTTAAAACCATATTTTATTGTTAATTCTTCCAACATCATAACCGAAACGCTTCGAAACGTTTTAGTGCTTCCATAACCATAAACATGGTAAATTTCACCATGTTTTGATACTTTTGACCATAAATATATTTTCAGTGTACCCAGAAGTAATAAATGTTTTTAAAACTAACCCATTCCTCGTTTGAAAATGATCAAATGAAGAAAATATACGTAATAATAACTTCACCAAAAAATAGCAATGCTTAATCACCAAAATACTAATAATCACCTTTGTTTAAAAAAATAAAGCCTAACATAATCGTTTCTACCATGCAATTTACCAGCAATAGCATCATAAATTAAATAGAAAACAAAACCTTCCATTGTTTTCCCTCGCAAAAAAAGCGCCAATTTGCATCGGTAGCTGCCAAATCAAATTCAATTACTTCATAAAAATCGACACTATTTATTATCTCTCGCCATTTAACAAGCCATCTAACCCCTTTTGTATCATAAACCCCTCATTATGACATCAGTCAGAGAGAACGCTTGAACTCGCCAATGCAGCCAATACGAGAAAGGTTAAACGAAAATGATTCAGGTAAGCAGTTTTCTGGATGTTATCATCATCATTATTATCATGACTTTTTCTCCCTTCTCAGCGTTTTCTTTATCGAAAGAAAAGAAAAGTTCTTTCATGCGAGAAGAATTTCCTCTTTCACTTTCTATCATCAATTGCTGTTCCATCAATAGCAGATATGAGAAGAAATAGTTGGCATGCGCAGAATAGTGTGCGCATTTATTTTCTTCCTCAGGTATGTGTTGTTGTTGATGGTAGTTTATTATAGACGTGGGGAGGTAGTGGGGGTGGCGATAAGTAATTTTAGTGTGAGGGGTGGTTCAAGGTTTTTGTCGTCGAAAGTCGGGGTGAAGGTTGTCAGATCTTTTGAGGGGTGGGGCCATTTTTTGGTGCTTCTAAAGAAATTTTAAGAGTCTCGTTGTCGAAGGTGCGCAATCTAAACATTTTCGCGATAAATGGAATATCTTAAAGTTAATCGAGCGAAAATGCAAATGTGATGTCAAAAATATCCAAAGTTAATACGCTATCACAAGTTTTAGAATATACAAACCAAATCTTTTGGAAAATTATCCTTTTGAAATTAAATTAGAAGTTACAGCTATTTTAATTTTAAAAAAATTATGTTGTCATGTGTTTTGCAAATTTATAATTTACGTTAATTCGAACAAGAATTTCCTTTAAGTTATTGCTTAACCATTTAGAGAACTGGCAGCTTAGAACACTTATATAGATGTATTGAAAAATAGTTTGCAGTGGTGTTTGCAGTTTTGTGACTATCAATATTCAAATCTTTGTAATTTTAAATCCAGCCCAGAGAGACAAGTTCAAGCATTGGGACAAACTAGCTTTTTAAGAGAAATTTTATGAAACTAACCTGCATTTGGTTACATGAAGTGAAAAACCACGAAAACTATTGTTATCCCGACTGCAATGAGATTTTAACCCATGATCTGTCTACCACTAAGGATATTTTAATTTCATGATAAAAATCTGGTATCGATCCGCCATCGCAGGGATTCGAACTTGGGCCACCCAATTGCTTTATCCCCTGAGTTGTGCTTAAATATCAACATTTGTTTAGTTTTCTTTCCCACTTTTTAAAAATTGTGCACTGTGGGAACCCGAGTTAGTAAGCAAGTAGGAAAAAAAAATATTTTTTAAAGAAAAAAATAGTTATTTTGTGAAAAAAAAATCGTAAATTAAAATAGCATATTTGTCAAAAGGTTTTGGAAATAGTTATATTAATATTGTTATTTTAATAATTTTTATGCTAATGAAAATTTAATTGCATATTTTAATACTTTTCCCGACCTTTCTTTGACTTGTAAATTTAAATTAATGTATTTTGTGGTTTAAGACTAGATTAAAGTTTTTGAAAACTATAGCGTTTTTTGCACCACAAATAAATTTTTTATAATAAATCAATAACATCGCATGAATACATTTTAATTAAGTATATCGTGCTTCAAAATAAACTTCGTGAACCTAGAATACATTTTTATCATTAAATTATATAGTTATTAAATATATTTTTAAAATTTCACCCTTATATTTTGTTAGCTATTTTTTAATAACTGGTTTATAGTAAAAACACATATTTAAATTCATCACTTCTCTTTTTCGAAATTTTTAAAAAAACCATGATTTTCAAAAGGAAAATTAAATTGATCGTATTATAAAGTGCCCTGATGAATCAAAACAGTGTTTGTATAAAATGATAAAATTTAAAAAAAAACCTTTTTGGTTTATCATTTTTAAGATTATTTTATGATTATTTAAGAAAAATTTAAAATATAAATATTCTTAGATAAAAATAAAATGATATTTTTATAATTTGTTCTTTGAATTATAAAAGAATTTTGATAAAAATAATGAATTATAACTAAGTTACAATCGTAATAAAAACTAATGACGTAAATTTATTTACGAGAGAACTTGCAGCTGTCTCCATTTACATTTTCAGTTATAAATTAACAAGGGCTAATTTTTCTCTATTTAAAGTCTAAGTAATTTGTGTAAAAATATTTGTAGAATGTTTTTCAAATTTGCGTTTGATAATTTATTAATGTAACATTTTGAAACTTTGATTAAGCGACATAAAAAAAGGGCTAGTCTAAGACAAGTTATCATTGATACATCACAACGCATATTTTCTTTTACAATAAAATAATGTGATTTAAATGAAAATATAATTAAAAACTATATTATTCCTTTCAAAAAATATAAGAGAATTAATATTTACTTATCGAAAAATGCATTTTTTAGAAAAAAATGAATTAAAATAATTATTTAACATTGAAGTCATCAGCTCTCGCTTATAAACATTAAGCACTCATAATAAATTATCAATTCTTTTAATTATTGAAAACTAAACTAGACATTTACTTATACTAAATGTAGTAAAATTTCGGAGAATTCATTAAGAGAGTATTATTTGAAAATAGTAAATTAATATTCAGAAAATATTTTTTGCGGGTCCAAAAATAAGTGTATCAGTAAGCACATACATTTATGAGAAGTAAAAATATTGAAACAAGATATATTATAGTCACTTTTCAAAAAAAAATATTATTAAAAATATTTGATAATAATATAATAAGATTTTTGAATTAAATAATACACGATTTTTGTATCAAAACAAATAACGCATATACACATTAAATTTTGCTAAAATTTACGGAGTTTTCAAACTTACTTCTATCCAATGCATCTGTTTTAAATAAGTTTAGATAAAAAAATAAAAATTTATGTACTTTTTTCATTCATGTCACTTTAACCAAGATTTAAAATATTTGAGTTAAAAGATATTGAATGCAAATTATTTATCGCGGAGTAATAAATAAATAGTATAAAAATTGAAATTAAACTTGCACAGAAATAGAAATAAAAGCATGAAAATTGTCCAAGAAGTTTTCTTAAATTTTCTTTACGAAACTAGATTGTTGTATCACAATATTTCATATCATTTTTCAAATGAAAGGAAGCATTAATGAAATTATCAAAATGTTTATAAAGCAACACATAATGTTAATTTTTTTTCTTTGCATTATTTTAGCAAAAAGAATGGAGAAATAGGTATTTTATCCAATTTTTTTAAAGAGCCCGTTTAATTTTTTAAAAAAAATATTTGGATACAATTCTTTTTATATACATATATAAATGCATATAACTTTTAACAGCAAAAATAGAGAGATATGAGCGCATTCTTTTTTATCTTATTAAGAATTGGAATTATTTTTTAGCTGAAAAATATTGCGTTTAAATTCCATACCATAAAATAATTAGAAAAAACGGAAGAATAAAATATTTCAAAAGAAATATAAGAAAAGTTTTTTAAAGCTTTCTTCGAAAAAATAAGTTTTTTTTCTATCACAATATCTCTTATTAAATAGGATATTTCATGCACTTTAATTCGAAACTAACCTACCTTGAAAAAAAAATTCAATTAAGAAGATGAGTTAATTTGTGGAGCTCCTGGATCCCACCAATGTCTTCTCGGAATCCTCAAGATGAAATGACAAATCTCAGGATGAGCAGAGAACCTCAACAAAATTGACCCGTGGTCACTCTTTTACCTGCCGTTTATCCCATCCCGCCGCCTGTGACGTCACAGCCAATGGAAACCCATCGCCGTCAGCCGTTGGTCGTTGACATGGAGCCACGTGACTTCGCTCTGATGTAAGGTCAATGTTAAAAAAGAAAAATCTTGCGCATCTTATTTATTTATTTATTTTTTTCGAAGCAAACACATCTTTTGCTACAGATTTTCAGAGAATATTTTGGGGGTCAGGGCCGTCAAGGTTGTTTACCAACAGACACCCGCTTGGCTTGGTTCCTCCAGAAATGGAATCTAATCGATCGTCTGATTTGCATTTTTCTGTTCCTTCTTAATTTCGTGTAGGAGTCGGTGGCGCTCTATTGAATTCTATTTGGGAGTTGGTTAATTGTTCGAAAATTTATTCCATTATCTGAGAGAATGTAGTTCACACTTCCGACTCTGAAGTAGTGTGTTAGCGGGTGAAATAAAAGAAAAGGCGGGAGTAAAAAGAACAAAATGATCTTTCGTTTCATTCTATATAAAATAATTAACGAATTAATTGACTTTAGCGAAAAATGTTATCTTTTTAAATGAAGGGAAGTGAATTAAGAAATAATGTTCTTGCAAGCAAGATAATTTTTATTAAACCATGTTATTACAACAATTATCTACAACAACTTTCTAATTCTTTCAAAATCGAAGAAAAGGCTGGAATATAAAGAACAAAATGATCTTTCGTTTTATTCTTGATAAAATAATTATATTGCGCAGACTTTTACGAAAATTGTTATCTTCTTATATGTTTGAAGAAAAGTGAATTAATAAAAATGTTCTTGTCAACAAAATAATTTTTATTAAATTTTGTAGACAACTGCTATTACAACAATTATCTGCAACAATTAATTAAATTGATAAAAGTTAGCAAGCTTAGCATTATTGCTGTTGCTATTGTTGCTATTGTTAGCATTATTGCTGTTAATCTAGTAGATAATTGTTATTATTTTTCATAGAATTATTCAAGCTATGTACTTTTTATTTTATTTTTATAATCTATACTGAGTTTGAAAACTCAACTAAAGCGTGCAGTTTATTTCTTAAAAGTATAACAACGCAGTAGTAAGGGAATTTATAAGCTATGTTCTCTGAGTTAAAAATTGAAATCTAGTAGAAAATGTTATAAAACTATTATTTACAATAAAACTTCTCCAGTTTTTATAAACAAAATTTAAGGATTTTAAGGTTCCCTTCCCCTAAAAAAACTGCTTCTCATTTTTTATTAAAATTTGGAAGTAAATTTATGGGATTATGCTGCCAAATTATTATTAAAGAAAAATTTGCCTTTATTGTTGAGAAAAATGATTTATTAGAAACATTTCAGCAATGTCCTTCATAAACTTATATTTAAACACTTAAAAAACTATAAGTTTTTAGTTCGGGTAATGACATTACTATGATAAATGAAAATTATCAGGATTCTTTTTTATTATTTTTATTATAGAAGCAAGAGATCTATTAATAATTACATTTAATTATGTTTAAAAATATACACATTTTAAGAGAACAAAAAAGAAAAAAAAATTAGTTTTTGGAATTAGGAATTATTTTAAAAAGTTCATCATTAACTTTTATAAATAGCTGCCCTTACTTTTTTTAATAGTTATTTGCGTAACTAAAGATGATAAAAATAAATAAAAATACATTATTTATTATAAACACATTACACAGCTATTATTAAGCATTACACAGATAAATAAAAAAAAACATTATTCCTTAAATAATGCCGATAATTTACTGTTTAAAAACATTAATTTAGATAATGTTTCATTTTAAGATGCTTCTTTGAAATCTTACAACAATCATAATCTTCGCATAATTAATAAATAAATAGATAGTGCTCACCTCTTTTCAAAAGAATAATCCGTGCAGTACCGATAGTTACAAAAGCGAAGTAAAAGTATCTTGATGCTTTGAAAAGTTTAAAAAGCTTATAAATTCCTAAAAATATTATTTTTTACTTCCTAAATTATCACAATCCGCTTTGCTGAAACACAAAGCAAAATCTTTCATCTACGCTAAGGTAACATTTAAAAAAAAAGAAACTAAAATATTAGTATTTAGTACTAAAATGTTATATTTTTTAACCTCCTGAGCGGTAAAACCACATAAATATTTCTTAAAATATACATACTATGTTGTGTTATAATTTTGTTACAATACCTATTCAGCAGAAAAGACTTTTGAAACATACATAGTATGTTATTTGTAATTTTTTTATAATTCCTATTCAATGGTTTTGTTACATCGAATGGTTTTGTAACCACATGAATGGTTTTGTTACAATCCTTGTTCTATGTAACCATAGAAAGCATTTTCTGAAACATTTCTTGTTTAATATAATACAAGAAATGTAATGTTTTTTTTTGGGTGTTATTTTGTTATAATCCTTATTCAGTAAAACCATCGAAAATATTTCTTGTAACGTAATTACCATGTTATTTGCAATTTTATTATTATCCACATTCGATGGAACATTAGAAAACATTTCGTGAAACATACATCTGTGTTATGTTATAATTTTGTTATAATCCCTGTTCGATGAAACTATAGAAAACATTTCCTGAAACATACAGATTGTGTTATTTGTAATTTTGTTATAATTCCTATTCAGTGGAACCTTAGAAAACATTTCTTGAAATATACATATTGTGTTATTTGTAATTTTGTTATAATTCCTATTCAGTGAAATCATAGAAAACATTTTTCGAAATATGCATTAAATTTTACATGCTTTTTACTTATTTGCCAAGATACAATTCATTATTTACAGCTTATTGTAAATATTTTATTCTTAATTTTATAAAATGTGTTAATTTTCATTTCTAGCTTTACGTTTCTTTTACTGAATTAGATTGCAATCTCATCTCGACAATAAAGAGAGACTACCACTTGCTAGTTAAATTTAAATTTTTTTTTCATATTTTGTTTTCAATATTCGATTAGATTTTGAACAAAATATGTTGATTACATGCATAGAAGTATGAAATATGCATAAACATTGCTTGCATATTTAGTACTTTTATTTCCATTTGAAAAAATAAGGCTATATCTCTCCTGGACTTGCCCTGAAGCAATTTCTTATATTTATTAGCGGATGTTAAATACCGATCAAGATAAAACTTTGAAATTCTTTATGGATTTTTAGAACACAGGACCTCAACAAAAATTGTAAAAAAAGTAAAGCGTATCACAATCGAATTCCTTTATTTACTAATTTATAGTATAGTATGTTGAAACTAAAAACTACATTCCCTTTCT